>NW_009192945.1:26787-46630 GCF_000690835.1 Fulmarus glacialis
AAACTAATTAATTTGTTTATTATTGTTCTCCAGTATGGGTCAATGATGACAAACCATTGTAGAAAACATAATACAAAGAATACGGGCTTTTAACAACCTAACAAAACAGCAAACAAGCCAAACTCAAAATAATAATAAACAATCTAAAGGTGTGCAAGCACGGACAAGACATAGGCAGAGAACAGAGTTATACTTCCTGCACCGCTCTCTGCTGCTAAGAGATACTATTTACTGCTAGACAGCCAGTGTAACATACAGCACTAATACCCTACATAACACCTGCAAAGCACTGCAGAAACTTTAGCTCATCTTAAAGAATTCCTTATTGGAAATAAAAGGAGTAAAAACTTGCTACATAACCCCAAAGCAGAAATCTACCTATAATTAAAAGGCACATTTGCCATTTTAAGTAGTCTGGGGGAAGAAAGACACAGCACAAAGACAGCTTTGTGCTTTTCAAGTAATGTGGTTGCAATTAGTGGCATTTCAAATCCTTGCAAGGAGGGCCCGGAGCACGGCAGAGCTGGCCCTGTTCAAAACCTGCACTGTAGCAGTTGTAGGTGGGTCTCTTCTAGGCAGTGCCCCAGCTAAGCGCTTGTCTGGGCTCTTTACCTTGTTATAAATGTAACAATTTGTAAACATGGTGTTGAAATCCTGCATACATTCACTGGCACTCCAGTAATAGTTATGTTCCAGGCGCTTCTTGATCGTCCCCATGTCCATGGGGTTTTTTATTATTTTGTGATAATCCTGTTGGAGAAACAGGAAAGACGTTACACCTCCTGATATGTGGAGAGTGTTGTTCACATCTCCTTCTAGTCCCAGCTTTCTCCTCATTCCCCCTCCCAAAAAACACATCCCCAAATTTTTATGGAAATCGCAAATATCTCTGCTTTCATTTATTTTCTAATTTGTAGCCTTTCAGTCTATCATTATCATGTACTTGACTACAAAGCACAAGAACTCCTTCCACAACCATCAACCTTCCACAGCTCCCCCAATACATGCTCAAACATACACTTAGCTACCTGGACATTACCAGCTTTTTATAAATACAGCTGGACTGGGAAGGCACTAAGAGTAACATGTGGAGGAAAACATGCTTTCTGAGCAGCTCTTCCTGGAAGCTGTTTGCAGCCTTGATACCCCTTAGGAGGCTGTAGGTGCCATTTTGGATTGTGCCACAGCGTGGAAGAGTGCCACACTTGACAGCGAGGCTAACACTGCAGCGATGCGCTTCGTGCTCCCGTGGGACCAGAAGTCAGGGCAGCAGGGTCAGCACTAGCTTTGGCAGGGTGTTCAGTTTAACGGTGGACTGGCTGCAATTTGGAAAACAGGATTTCTGCCTCCCTTTTTAAAAGACTGCCTCTGGCACTTACAGAAGTTTATCAGTGCCAGCACTGGCTAAGACTGCGCTAGAAGTTTCAGTCTCTCCCTTAAGAGCATTTCAGCCCTTAAAAGGCTTCCACATGTTAACCCAGTTTCTCTCTGGGCTGGTCTCAAGCATCTGTAGAGTCTATGATTAGCCTGGAGACACTCTAGGCATGCAAGGTGATACGCTGTAATTTTCTCATTCTGGAGAAGATCAGCAAGCCCTCCCGCTGCACATGCGCACGAAGCCATGCACAGCCACTGGCCACTCTCTGAGCCCAAGCACAACCCGAGACACCAGTATTTCCAGGCAAGGCACACTAGGGCAGAAAAGGCAATCCTGCTGGCTACTGGGCTTGTGCAGATTTAGGCCACACGTTAAAAACAACTATTCTTCCAACTGATTCCTCCTTTAACTGGTAACTTGCCCTAAAACCACCTCAAAATGCCTCACTGAGAAACTAAATCCACAAAAAGACAACACAAAGGAGCAGAGACCTACAGGTGTTAAGTGTTTTACTCTTTTGACTAGCACTTTAAATAGTACCCATCAACAACATTACGGAGTTCAAAAGACTCCTGATCTAGTCCATAAAATTGGTTTATAACCTGCGGTAACTGGAGCTCTCTTGACCTTACATCGCAGAACCACGCTCCCTCAAATCCTACATGCAACCCTCTTGCTCAAAGCAGCCAGAGTTAATTTGCAATGGGCTGCCCGGCTGAGCAGACAGCAGGGTGGATGGGGGGTGGTGTCTGTATTTTAGTGAAGCAGGTGGGTAGGGGTATGCCTCCACTGCTGAGTTTTCACACCTACAGGACCCCTTTGAAGATGTGAAGAGTGTGTGGCTCTGTTCCCTAAAAGAAAGCAGCTTAGTAAACTTTGGTCATTTACGAGTAACTGGGCTGTATCTTGTACTATCTGGTCTGACAGAGACAGGGTATATATCATCAGGCATAGAAAGCAGATGGGTAAATGCAACTGTTCTGTTATTTCTACTTCCAGTATAGCATTTGAAAATATCTAGCTCCAAAGTATCCTTGGTAATTAGCTTCTCCCATTTTCCTCAACACTGAAGTCAGTGGCAAATCCAGGAAAGCCTATCAGAAACACAAGTTACATTGAGCCCAGTGCCAAATGCTCAGAAGAGCGTGGACTTCAAGGCTCTCACTCAAATCGGACAGAGGTGGGATAAGGGGTGAAGACACAAAAATAACCAGAGGTAAGCCACAAACAAAGCACTGTGCTAAGACAGCTTGCTTGCATGCTCTTCTCTTCCCTCACTAAGTGAGGAGTAGTTTTTTCCTTCAGAAACATGCACCTCTCCAGCTCTGAAAAACATCACTCTCTAAATTCAGCGAGTCTAAAAGCATTCAAGGAAATCCCCGAAAGCAACCTAACCATTCTGATTCACCAACACAAAGCTTTCTAAGAACAGAATACCAAGCAGAAGATGATAGATACATACCGGCAAATTCAATTTAATTGCATCAACAGGTTGGTAGAAAGGCCAAGCAAACTGGTGCTTCCACAAGGTCTTTACTACAACATTTTGCATATATTGCAATTGGTTGGTCTTCCGGCCAGGCTTATTAGGATTAGTGACCTCCGGCGGCGGCGGATTCACAGGGCCCTGAGGAGCCTGGATTGCTGATGTGACTGTCGACATTTTCCTGCTCTTGCTCTCACTCGCTGTCACAGCAGCAGCAACTGGGAGATTTTCTTTCTTCCTTTATGCTCCCTGAATGGGACTGACATCCCATTTCCAGGGTCCAACCATACAACCTAGATCAAATGAGAGGAAGAGGACAATGTGTAAATACAGATACTTACTTGAAGCAGGCATGTTCAATCAACAGCAGAAGTGCCTTAACTCAGGCTCTTTACCCCACCTGTTTCATTCCCTTGTAACACACTTTATCTTGACGATGTGCACAGTTCAAGACCCAAGAGACAGTGGAACAGCGATTCCCAAATTCAAAGCCTGCAGAGAGCCAGTAAGCTTCACAGGACTAGTTCTTGCTGTATCTGGCTCAGAGAGCATCTTTGTGCAAAGAAAACATATGGGGTAGCATAAGAATACTGTTAGGGAATATAGTTAGGATATAATGCAGAGATTCCCACAAATGTGCTGATCCAAACTAGTAAATCCATAGCTTGCAGCTCCATGTAAACTTAACTGCTTTGCCTCTAGACCCATGCTGGCTGGCACTGAGGCAGCTTGCAAGTCTCTACACTGGTGCAATGGTTAGTCTAAAAATCCCATAATCAGGAGCGGGCAACAGCTGTCAGAAGGCCTCAATCCAGAGAAATAAAAGAAGAGGCAGAGGGAGGTGCTGTGAACAGTTGTGAATGAGAGGTGTCACCAGAAACATCCTAACTTGAAGTGATCTGCACTTTGAATCTCATAAATGTCTTACTATTACCCTTACTACATATACCTGACTGGGCCCTCAGTTTCGTATGGAAGTCTCAAGATACTGGCTCAATATAAATAATAATCAATATTACACCTACATCCTGTAACCTGGCTAAGAGAGCACTGTCACGTTCTCTCTCTTAAAGGCACATATGAAATACAGAAGAATACACAAATTGCATTACTGTACTCTATTTTTTTCCCCAGCAAACTCCAGGGAAAAAAATGGTCTAGTATCACTGTATCTTGTATACCATATGGTAAACAGCTTTGCTATGTCATCTTCCGTAAACATTTGATATTTCAATTCACATCAGGACTGCAGCTACTCTTCTCATGGCAAACAGACCACAGTCACTTTCTAGAGGCAAATTATTTCAAATATGTTCAGAAAGCCATAAAAATACTCTCACTGACATATGCTTCTTGGTTGCACAGAGAAACATGAGCAGAGACAGAAGATGCAGTAACACCGGAAGAAGGAGAGAGCATTAAGAAATCCTATGGGGGGCAAAAAAAAAAAACAACTCTTCTCTGATACGTCCATAATCATCTCTACTGAGTATCTGGACTAAATATAGAACATCAACTTACTCTTTGAGTTGCTGATTAGATGATGGCAAAAAGTAAACACATACCTAATTTGGGGGAATTTTACAAAAATAGATGTGTACAAACAAACAGATCTGCAGCAGAGAGGGATGTTTAAATATCGGTCTTCTCAGGCTTGCCCAGGTAGCGGAGGCATTTGCATTCCAGACGCCAGCTGCTGCCCCAGCAGCTCCGTAACTAAGAGAACGCTCCAGCACCCCGGTGATGTTGTGGCACAGGGAACTACACCATAAAGCAGCCGGTGCTCCGGGTGCCACAGCCATCAGGGACACCCAAGTGCTCCAGGTGCCGCAGCCGCTGGGTGCACCTTGCCGTGGACCAGTTTGGCTTGGCTCACAGGTGTCCCTGGCTCCAGAAACCAGATCTGGTTTATTTTTGGGGGGGTTAATTGTATAGTTAATTTTTTATAGTGCATCTATGGAAAATGAAATTGTTAAAAACCTAAAACAAATCCGTGTGTGAGTACACGTGCTTATATGTGCAGGGAACAGACAAGACCAGTTATGGCTCTGCCACCATCCATTCATGAGACCCATTATATTCTAAAGATGTTGAAAAAGCAGAGATGACAGTAGGACTTTCCTGTGCCATGTATATGGCACAAGTATAGATCCAGAATCAGGCCTCTGGTCCCTATTCTTTGATAACTCAAGAGCCCAGCTTAGTAGTTTAAAAAGGACTAGTCTGTTCCCCAGCCATCTCATCTGATCATGCTGGTCATGCTGCTGTTGGCAGGCAGGGTGATCACCAAGCAGCCAAGAGGGATGCTGGCATCCTCTGGGCAAGGAATTTCAAAACTAGGATGTTACTTGGGATTTCAGATTTGGAAGAAACTGGGGAAGCATTTTCTCCTGGTGTTCCATCAACTCAAAGCAGCAGCAGAAATATTGCAAAATGCAATCTTCAGATCAAGGGGGGGAAATAGACAAAGAATTAAAAAGAAGAAAAAGACATAATTGGGAAGTTTCACTCAGTGTCCTTCTGGGCAACTCTCTGCATGGATTTCAGACCCCAAGGCCTTTGAGCAACATCCATCATTTGAGTGCATGCAATGCTGACTGCAGGCCCCTAGTGACCACCATTGAAGCATTTTGTTTGCTGCCTTCTTGATTAACAAACTGAATCCAGTGCAAGGATTGACAGGAAAAAAAACTCAGAGAGCAATTCCTACCGCTGTCAGAGCATTTCAGTCACAAGTTTGAACCTATGCAGTGTAACTTAAGTCTTCCTTTAAATAACCTCAGGTTAAATACAACTATTCTCTCTTCATTTGAATTTTCCTACTCTCAAACTCCATCTGATAAGGATTTTTAAAATTAATTTCTATTAAATCCCAGAACTGTAATTTAAAAAAACACAGATCTAGCTCCTGCCTCTCCCAAACTCCCTCTCCGACCTTAGCAAAGGTGTTCATATCTTCACACCACAGCTCCTCATCTGTGCCACGGAGATAGTGATAGCTCCTTTCTGTCTTCATCTGCTCCACCCAGCCAGCCTGCAAACTCCCTGGGACATGCACCACCTCTTCACATGCACATTTTGATCATCAAGCTTAAACAAGGCTTGTACAGTCCACATAAGAGAAGCATGTAACAGCCATCAGTGACACAACTCAAAAAGGATTTTAATTAAGAATATTACCAAAAGTAGGAGGGGCAGAATCATGACAACTCAGCTAGTCCTCTGACAGCTGATCCTCCTTAACTCGCATGCTCCAACTCACTGGTTATTACAACCAAAAGTGGCTACAAATCCCAAAGCTCTTCGCAGCACTGTCATTTAAATGCTGGATCCTGCAGCTGAAAGACAGGAATAGCTACCTGGGCTATCTCAGCAGCACTGGAAGTATCTGTCCCTGGCATAAATACAGCTTTAATGTGCCTCACTGCACCCTTTTAACCCTTGCTCCATCAGCTTCCTCATCATTTGCTGGGGAAGCTGCTTTGATATCAGATTATTCCTTAATTTTTAAAACTAAAAATTTATTTCTACATCCATTCCTTTACTTCTAAAGTTTCAAAATATTATTTTAAGAATGTAAAAAGCAGGATTATGAGGAATCTGGAAGCTGAGGGTGCAAATGTTTTGGAAATGTCCAAAAATGTATGACATTGAATTCAGAGAGGCCATGGCCCTGCCTGACAAACTACTAGTTGTCAGACCTCATTTATCAAATGAGGAAAGTGAGAGGCATGACCATCTAACATCCCAACTTACGATACAAATCATCCAACACAACACTTAAGTAGGCTCACACACAAAAAACAAGCAAGCTTATACAAATTGTCCCATAACTACACGTAGAATCAAAATACACAGCTCTAGTCTAAGCACTTGAGCATCTACTGAAATTGCATTAGTATCAATAATTATTAAATTATTAGGGAGCCCAGTTGTGAACCAGAACATCACTGTACAAGGTACCGTACAAGCCTGGAACGAAGACTGCACAGGCATCATGTGCATCTTCCAGTAAGGGCCTAAGGCTGGACTTCTTTTAGCCTTGGGGTAATAACTTCTTAAATTTAAATTTTTAAATTACTACTTATTCTGTTCCTCAGACCTGTAATGTTTAAGTAACAGAAGCTGTTCTTGATTTTTCTGGCTGCACATGAACAGTTTTGATATTACAAATTTAAAGTACACCCTTCTGCTGTCATACATGAAGAGTGTGTACAGTGCTTCCCACATTGTACATTTCTCCTCCTTCTTACTCATCCCAGTCTGAGATGATAACTAAAAGCAAAACCCAAACCCAACCTCTCAAATCTTGCTTCTCTGGAGTTTAAGTCTGTCCTTTTGTGCTAAGTTGCAACCTCACTGGCATCCAGCAAAGCTACGGTGTTTGGCTTATGCCTCAGCCAAACCAGTCATCATAAAAAAAGCCCCAGCTAGGTTGGAAGGATTTTGGTTTTTTAACTTTTCTTCCATTGAGTTGCTTGCATGGGTCAGTCAGTGGAGAGACAGTTGGCATGGAGAAAAGACTTTAATAATTCCCTGTACTAGCAGGATAACATTTTACTTAGCTGATGCAGCCCACAGACTGTCTGCAGTGGTGGAGACTATTTTAAAAGAAGCTATAAAGCCCCATGAAACGTGCACTGTGCCAGTAAGCCTGCTGCTTCAGCTAACTGTTCTGCCACTTCCTTTGGCAGTGCCGAACATTTAACGGATGGCTCACTCCCTTGCTGCTGTGAGCGCAGTACAGGATGGTATTTGTTTTGATTGCAAAATTAGAAGGTAGCAAGCTTTATGTTAGCATGTGAGCCCAGCAACTCTTTTTTTTCCCTTGGTATAGTATTTCTGCATGGCTACTTGGACACTGACCAAAAACTGGCGCAATTCCAGCCCAGCCAGAAACAGCAATATAAATCTTCCCATCAGGGAAAATTATCAAGTTTAAGAGATGTTCCTTGACCTCATCTTTATCTCCACATTATTATTTACATTACAGTAGCACATGGAGGCTGTGCCGAGTCCAAGGTCCCTCAGCACTTAGCACTCTGCAGACTCACAGTAAGACCCTGTTCCTACCTCGAAGAGCTGGTGCTCACAACTCACGCGTCACACCGCGGTGAAGTGACCTGCCCGGGGCCACCCAGCGAGCCTGCGGCAGAGCCGAGAGCAGAGCCCTGAACCCCAGCCAGTGCGTAGCCCTGGTTTCATTAGTCAGCCCGTCAGCAAAACAGCACCTCCGAAGCAGCACTGCTCATACAGGCATAAAAGGCAGCAACTGAGCCTTTCTGAAGGTAGGACGAAGCCAGCAGCCAGAACCACTGAGACAGCAGGGCAGCTGGAGCAGGCATCCTCATGCTGCTGCTCCAAGCATTACTCCCCCACATAGGCTCCTCGCAGCCACCAAAGCAGACGCTCGGTCCCTTTTTCCCCGACAGCAGCAATAGCTGGAAGCTTGTGCCACCATATGTTCCTCCCCATCTCAGAGAAGCAGCAGGCCCATGATCATCTTGCCCAGACTTTCTTACAACTGCAGGAGAGGTTTAGTGCACTACTACTACAGCTCAACACAACTTAAAGTCAGGTAAGATTATTAATTGAGGGTTGTACCCGTTTCATTCTATGGCTGTAGAAAGGAAGGGCTACACTACCACTGCTCCAGGCTCCTCAGAAGGAAACAAAGCCGGTGGATGTCCTCCTTTTCCTCCTACTCCACCTCCTTTTCCCTTCACAGCCCCATACAGAAATTGAACTTCAGGCAGCTTTCACTACCTACTAACTCCATGTCAGCAGGGATGTTCTCTTCAAACACAAGGGATGTGCGATTTGAGACCAAGACTAGAGGACAGACAAGTTGCTTTATCAGCCAACACTGCCCTGGCAGACGCACGCGCTCTATACACAATATGCCACCCCCTCAAGACCTGGGGATGAAGCATTTGCACCTGGCTTCGCTGCAGGAAATGGGAATTTGGCTTGCAAGTGCCCTTATGGCACACTGCAGCTTTGCACTCTGAAAGTCCATTCAGCTGCCCTCGTTGTCTCCCACATCATTAATTCCACACATCAGAGATTTGCTTTTTATGCATATTACTTTTGAGCACAGCCCCAATAACATCCTGAGACTGGGAGATGCAACTGTGTCCTTAACTTACCTCTGCATGAGGGAGGGGAAAAAGATCACAGAAGATTAAGTCAGTTCCTTGGCTTTTGACTTGGTTAGTTTAATGCTCATCAGATTATGCAGATGGGTTTCCCACCCTTGGTCTCTCCTTGGCTATTATAAGAACAGGTGTTTCCTCAGTAAGGAGCCTGTGGGTTCCTAACCAGTAGATAAGACAACAAAAGTAATTGGTAATTTCAAGGGCCTTCAGTTCTCATATAAACCCCGTGCTCCCTGCAAATCGGGCTGCTTTAAGATGTCTCACATCATGCCTTCAAACTCAGGGGTACCCCAAAGTCACTTTATCTTGACTATAAAAGCACTGGGGACTTTTAGAAGCACTATTCTAGGCACCTCAAATAAAATGATGGTCTTTCTGATAATTACAGGCCAGAGTATTTCTCTCCACCAAGCCGCTAATGCCGCAGGAAGCACCTTCTTGATCAAGTCTGAGCAAGAATTTAGATGCATGTCACATACCTCCTGCAACACACAAATCATATGGGGCTCAACTGCTTTCTAAAGGCTGCAGTTTCAAGTGCAGGGCGTGATGTTTCAGTGTAACAAGTTCATTTTCATAGCTTTGAATTTGCTTTTGAGAACAGTTTAAATAACCAGCATCAGTAATGGATTAGGTATGGTTGATCTTGTTTTGGAGTGAGAAGGACAGAATGACCTCTGGACATTTCCTGCAGCCCTACTTTTGTGGTCCTCTGAAAACATGGAGGCAAATTTTAACTCGGAACATATGTTGGTTTTGTGCAAGCTCTTGAGTTACACACAGTTTCGTTAACAAGGCTACAGGAGGAAGGAAAAGTGCGAGTGGTTAAAGAGCTTACTCTGTGTTGGATTCCTGACTGGAGGAGTTCAGCCAGCTTTGAGACCTGACTCTGCAGGAAGGATTGGACTGAGATTTCTGAAATAAAGTGAACTGCATTTGCAAAAAGTCTTCCAGGAAGTACTTCGGCAAATTAACTGGGTGACCTATAATGAAAATGTTAACAAACCCTTAGTTGTAGCAGTGGAAATAAGCATCTATGAACAGGTTTCAGAGTACGTAAAGCAGCTGGTGGCTTGCCATCAACACTCTGGGAAGACAGAGTCAAATCAACAGGATGGGAATGGGTAGGTGCTTCACAGGAAAATGCTAGTGGTTGTGCCTCTTACAAGATACACCAATTATACCCTAATGGCAATGGAAAAAAAAAAAACAAACAACTGTTGGGCTGTTTCAGCTTTCATTTTTATAACAGAGATTTGGCACAGAAAAGAAAGTGTTTGGGAGAAACACATGCCTGGGCAGAGTCTGCTCGTGCCATTTCTTCCTAGAGGGGAAAGGTGGAGATGCAATGAAATTACCTTGCGTGACCCACAGGGTTGAACCCACAACTTCTCATAACCAGTGGAAGAGCCAGAGAGACGCCAGACAGCAGGCAGTCAAGGTTTAGAGAGAAAGGAGAGAAGGTGAACCTGCTTCTGAGCATATGCTCTCTCTTATCTAGTGCGCTGCAACACACTGAACACTTATTTGGCAATTTCTAGCACTTGTAGGGGTTACTGCAGTCCCCCAAAAGCCCGTGTGCAGCAGAAGCCCTGCAGCCTTGGACATTAGGCAAAAAGGAAGCGCTGGGAAGGTGCTGGCACATGGCCACATACCACGCGAGCTCCCAACATGTCAGGAGCAGGATGGGGGCGTGGGGGACCTAGGGAGGCAGGAACATGGCTGAAGGCACATTGGAAGTATGGTATAAACCACAACACAGACAGCAGCTCAGTCCTCCTCTGTGATTCAGTAACCACTTCAAGCCCCATCCTGCAAAGTGCTAAGCAACTTTCCCCTCTCGATAAGATGCACAGTTTCTGTGGCTCAGCGCCTCTCCACAAAGGCTTTTGCAGACTTATCACCTACAAGATACAACTAATTGGTCAATCAAGATAAATCTCTTTCCAAGGAAGGTTTAGGCAAAGACAGGAACAAACTCAAGCTCTCCATACTTTTTGGCCCCTCTACCTGGGTCAACCCTTTCTCTAGCTGTCCCCTAGGGAGGCATAAAATGACAAAGGAGGTTAAGTGCTAGATAGCTGGGGCTGGAGAGTCTATTCAGACTGATCAGACTTGTGGATGCTCCTATTGTTGCAGTTACAATTGCTATGATAGCTGATCCAGTCAATGCTACCCAGCCCTGAAGATACATCCTCTCACTGCAGGATTGCTGCAGAATGTGATCCCAGCTAGAGAAGTCCCATTGTACAAGAGCGTAGAGATCTTGTTCTCTTTCATCACGTTTCCTAAAGCACCACAAAACTAAATTGCAGCCTAGTCAAGAAGAGGAATCTCCATGTTTACATGAAAGTTGGCCAAGGAGGGGGAAAAAGTTTGATGATCCCAAACTCAAACCTTGCTGATGGGCATAGCAAAAGACTCTACAGATTCGGCCACAATTTCTTCAGACTGGCCAATTCTGCAAGTTCAGAACTGGAATAAATGCTGTCTACTAGATGCCGCCTTTGTTATTCCACCTCTCACGTTTTTTGTATTATTATCACTTTAAACTTCATAGCTGGACAGAATTTGCTGTTCCACCTCTACTCATCCTTGCTTGTGCATTCAAATCCATATTTCAAGACCAATCAGAACTACAAATCCATTTGCTTATTTGGGTTTGAACCGGTCACCCTTTATTAAGCATCCTTCATGTCAGCATTCCCAACTGCTCTGCTGAAACTGAAACTGTGTGACAGCCTGATGTTGTAACAGGCTCAGTGGCAGCGGATCTTTGGATTCCTGCTTGCCCAGCCATCAGACGATACTGCCCCAGCGCATAAGGAGCAAAGGAGAAAAATCTCATTTGCTGAGAGCTGCTAAGAAGAAAACATACATCTAAAAGTCCAGGAGCAACAGGTCCGTCCCAGACACACCACCGAAGTGACAAGCAAGCAGGCTGAAGCTGCTAATCATTTCAGTACTGGATGATGATGCTGAACAGTCTTAACCTGATACTTACTGGCTTCAGCAGAAGTCAGCCTAGCGTTCCTTTTGCTTACTTTCCTTCAGGAAGCAAAATTGGTGGAAAGAAACAGGTACAAATACTACTGAGCAGATAAACTGGAAGAGGAAACAGGCAGCTAACCTATACTCTGTGTGAGAAAGCAAAACAGAGAAAGTCAGGAAAAGAAAAGGGGAATGAATAGAGTGAGGAGATAGGAAGTTAAAGTTTCCCATTTCATGCAGTTTGAAAATGTGATTGATCACATGTTAAATGCTGCTGTTAAATGCTGCATCATACATATCCACTCTACTTTTCTGAACTACAGACTAGAGCAGGTGGAGAGAAGCCCTGGTGTGGGTCATCCGGGCTTGGTCACCATTATTGTTGCCATGCAGCAACACACAGAAATGACAACCATGCACTGTACGAGAACAGCACACATTGTAGGAGACTCCAAACTCTGCTCATGACCAGACATTGAAAGTGGGATGGGGAGATGGAATAAAAGCTAGAGCTTGACTGATTACTAGGGCAATCACCTTGACTTAACTGTGTTTCACCAGGATATGCCTAGACACCAACTGCACTATGACCAAGAGGCTCCACTGCCCTAAGCAGCACCAAGCACAGTGCAGCATGCACAGAGTCTCTGCCCTAAGGAGTGAGCAGTCTAGACAAGCCAGGAAAGAGACATAAATTGGCAAGATGTAGTGGTCTTAAAAAGAAAAGCTAAAAATGAAGAAATCACAGTGCAGATCAGTACCAGAACCCACCTTCAAGGCTTTGTCTCCTAATTCCCCTCTGTTCATCTACTACTTTACAGCCTACCTTCCCCAAAGCATGATTTATCCAACACATGATACTACTGCTGATTCATCCCGTGACTCGAAATCAGTTTTGCCAATTTCAGGTCAGCAAACTATATCTCAGTCAAATTACTTAAAAACAAAACAAAACCCCATACTCTGGCACTGACCCAAGTTTCAGATGATACGTGCATAACAGAAGCATTTAGGTACACCCATTAAAGCATAACGTGGCAACACCCGTACAAGCTTCAGAATTTCTAATGGGATTATTGTACATCTACACCCTTGCAGGGTTCTCTTTTTCTGCTTTTTAAAGGATGTGATCTGCACAGTTAAACATTTGTGTTCTGAAAAAGAGAATCTGCCCTTCCCCTTTTTAATTAGCATATGGCACTCTGTACTTTTACAGTATAAGAAAAAATTCAAACTCAGTTCGATTCAGCATACAGTCAGTAAATTACATATAGTCTTTCCACAACAGGTTTTGTCATGATTGTTTCTTTTTCTGCACTTTGATTTCCAAAACGAGAGATTATTGGACACAAAGCATTTTGAAGAAAAGGCAAAAAACAAAAAACCAAGAGCTTGAATACTTCCCTGCTGGGCAGAGATTCTCCAAGCTTCTGCTATACCTGCAAAGAATTACAAAAAAAGACAGCTACAAAACAACATGCTGACACCTCAGCTCAGTTCTTGACACCCCATGCTGTAGGCTTGTCAGTTCCCCCCTTGTAAAATGGGGATATGAATATTTTCACTACCATCTACAATTAAAGTCATTAGTCTTTTCCCATGCATTTATACATTAATTCCTTCTCAGTGTTATGGTTATACCAAATTTTAAGGAAAAAACCAAACACACAGAAGAACCTATATTTACAAGGTGTTCAAATACCGTAACTTAGGTTTCTGGGAACACTTAACTGTTCTTTACTAAGTACAATGCTAATTGTCATTTGAAGAAACTGCAAAGCTAAAACTGCCATCTGCTTTATCCCCTTCCCCATACTGCAGCGCTCTTTAAACACGTTTCTAAAAGATAAACCACAACATCCGAGAGGTCCTTCGTGACACCTGTTAGGGAGGGGGCTTTAGATACAGGCAAATTCCACTTCCAACTGAATTTAAGAGGCTACATGTAACAAGAAGATTACCTCCTCTTAATGAAAGTAAGTACAAAAAGCATTCTGAGCAAAGTACAGAGCCCTTGCAAATAGCATTCAATTCCTACGTATTACCTATTTAAAGGATTGTTTTCTGCTCTGTGTACCTAATAACCTACACTGCAATTCTCCCTTACATCACCAGTACTGCATGCCATACATCAGCATTATTAGTATCATTTACAAGTGCTACAGATGTTATCCTTAGGGGCAGCTCCATGCAAACATCCACAGAGAAGACAGACGTCACACAGATCCGTATGTTGTTAGAGGCATTTCACAGTACACAGCAGAACCGTCAAAGTGATTCATTAGAGAAAACACCTTCCTTCATCAACAGACCTCCCCTGTGCACTTCTGTGCTCCAATGCTTTCTCCTACTCAATTTTTGAATTTATTTTTACATATTAAAATTATTAAAGTTACTATTTTAAAAAAGAACAGATTTGGTTTAGGACAAAAAGTGGTACAAGTGTAGTAAGAACGGATGAGCTGCCACTGGTTTAAATCATGCTCTGGGTTTACAGCTACTGCAACTTTCCCATGCGAAGCCTACCTAAACCAATATATGACAATCAAGTCAGTTCAAGGAGATGAACAATGAAATGAAAGTGATTGAATTACCATGACATAAATATACTACTTGTTAGCTGAGCCACAGTAACATTATACTTGATAATGGGTCAGAGTAAGTACACCCACCCACCAAGTTCATCATTGCAGCTTAGCCAAGAGAGGAGCAGTAACTTGTTATGCTGCGGTAGCCCTTCCATTTATGACCACCACTCATCCCCTATGCATGTTCCCCTAAACGGGTTGCACCGACGTAAATTGGTTTGGAAACAGATAAAGCTAAGTGCCTTGTCTTTGAACAAGCATGTTGTTCCAGAATAACTCAATGTGTTAACTTAAAGCAAACAGCCAAACAAGTGCAAAAGGCTGTATGTGGTCTACTATTTCAGACGAAAAGTGCCTCACTGATTTTGCTAAGGTTGAGTAGATCCATAAATTTGCTCAGCTATGCAAGGAAGTTGCACGTCAGCTAAGGTGTGAATAAACTGTGATAGCTAAGCTGCTGTCGCTCCCTGAGCGGGCATCAAAGCAGTTTCCACTGCCTGAGTTTATGCATCTGATTTAAACTCCCTAACAGTACCTGAGAAAGGGAAAAATGTGGATCTTAGAGTCTATTACCCCTCCCTGTGCAGGGAGCAGAGACTGCTAATTCGGGGGAAGAGAGGAAGGTGCTCCCTGCTGCCTAACACACCTAAGGGAGGAAGGTGGTTTCCCTCTGCACACCCAGAGGAACACTGCTCTCTCCACCAACCGCTCGGGGCAGACAGGCTCCTAACAGGAGGAGCTAAGCTTCCCCACGCACAGCTCCTGCTGAGAGCACCCACGGCTTAGCTTCCTGCACAGTGAGGACAAGCCCTAAGCCCCTCTTAAAGCTCCTGCATATGGATGAAGTTCAGGCTAAAGGAAGTACGACCATGACAATTACCCTAATTTATTCCCATGTGGCTTATTCCTGCCCAGGAAAGGAACACACTTTTGGTACACCAGCTGATCCATAGTACCCACGCTCAGACAAGCACTTACTCCAGCAAAAACTTAGGGGAGCATACCCTCTTTCATGTGGCATTTTGAAGAGCTGCACTTCAACGTTATTTCACAGACCATAAACAGAACTGTAGCACCAACAGAGAAGTTGCAAAAAGGCAATGCTTTCCAATTAGGAATAACATTCTCCATTATATCCACACGCAATTCTTGCATATACAGTACGGAACACACATGTGCTCAGAGTATCAGTTTCACTATAGCCCACGGTACAGCACAGTTCCTAAACCAGCCTTGGTAAGCAAAAAGGCTATGTCTTACATCCCCTCCCAGCAAAATAGCACAGTGCTGCAAACTTTGCACTTGCTTATAGCCAAACCTATTGACTAGTGCAATTTTAGAAAACAGATTTATCTCAGCATGGCCATATTGGTGAGTTGCGAGAAAGTGTGATCCCCAACCTGTGGCACCCTCTGTAATGTTCCACAAGGGTAAGATGAGCAGTTGAAAAGACAAAGTTACACACGGAAAAATGTGCCTTTCCTTCAATACCTGGCACCCTCCGTAATGTCCACAAGGGTAAGATGAGCAGTTGAAAAGACAAAGTTACACACGGAAAAATGTGCCTTTCCTTCAATACAGGTTGGGTTTGGTTATGACAGGCACGTCTGTCACACGAAGTGCCTCTCTGGCTCATATATTTATGTCAGTGCATGAAGTCCTCTGCAGGGGTATCAGTGCGGCTGTATCAGTAAAGTGCTCCAAGTGTAAACTTGAAGAGTGGAACAGCTCTCGAGGCCAGGAAGGAAAACTGCAATCCTTTTCTGTCTCTGCCTCTGCCTTTTTAAAGGAAAGAGGGGAGCAAACAGGATCATTCCCAAAGTAGACCGGTGTCAATCAGAACTGAGTCTAAATCTCAAAGTTTGAAGCTAAATGGAATCAGTTCAGCCAGGGCATTTTGCTCCACATTGGTCCCCCATGCACAGAAATTTCATCCCAGACTGTCTTTGCTATCGCTGTTGCATTGCTGGTGGAGAGGAGAATGTCGAGCCCTGGTCCCAGCAAAGGAGACACTCAAACAAATCTTCTCCTTGGCCCAGGTTATCCACGCTGCTGAAATACTTCCAGACACGATAGTGTCTTCTTATCAGACTCAAGCTGGAAAGAGACTGAGGCCTGGAAAGGCGCGAAAGGAATCCAAAATAGAGGCGAGTGTTTCTTCAGTCAGTATCTTATCAGTAAGAATGGGAGAAGGAATAATGACTAGTAGAAAACACAGCACATTACGGTGAATTTCCACACTGCTCTCCAGAAGAATTTAAATCCTTCCAATGTTGGCTTTAGCAACAAGTGGATTAAACAGTTAGTGTGCCCCAAAGAAAGCTGCTCACCTCCAACAAGCGCTAATGATTGACAAACACACACTAATGTCGCAGTAAGATACTGTGGAATGAAAAGCTCGAGATACACACATCCTTCCAAAATGTCCTGACAGCCCACTGAGCAGCACAACAAACAATGGCTCCTTCCTAATTCCCAGAACTCTATTGCTTACAGTGTTGTTCTGGGCTATTACTGGAGAATAATGTGGCAATTTCAAAAGAAAAGAACAACAAAACAAAAACAACACACACAACAAAACAAAACATACGGTTCATGGTAATGATTGGGAAACCCACTGCGGATTAATGAATTTTGCAAATTAGCAAAGAAGGAGCAACTGGGATTAAAGAGAAACAATCAACAACGCTGAGTGCAAAACGCTCTTTGTTCATTTATTTAGCAAAGTGTAGTCCTGTCTCTGCTGAAATCACCTGATAGCTTACCAAAGTCGAGAGAGAGTAATATATTTTGTAAAAGTAATTAAGCCTTTGAAACATGAGACCTCACTACATCACTCAGCTGCTGCAGAGAAGAGGGATTTGACTCCCGAGTTGTTTGTGCTGTCAACGAGAGCGATCAGGCTCCCAGATTACTCCAGGGAGGAGGAGTGAGATTCTAGGAGTGCAGCAGGGCTTGGCTGGAAATCAACAACGTACTGCACAAGTTCCCCCCCCCCACCCCCAGTTGAGGTAAATATTAAACAGCATCTTTCAGAACTTGTACCAATTAAAAGATGCGTCTGTAAAAACTACAGGAAGCCCCAGCCTTCACCAGGGCAAACTGCTTTATCTGCACTGCCTTCAGCTCACTGAGGCTCAGCAGGGGAAGAGACCCTCAGGTCAGGCAGGCTGGATCCCTGGCCTGCAGACAGGGTTTGTGGATACCAAGAACCTCCGTTAGACTCCCCACCATTTCAGGAGATGACTGAAGGATAAAGTTTTAAGCATACAGTTCTTAACTCAGGAAAGAAGCATTTTGCAAGATTATTAAGAACTGTGATTTCAGTTATTGTACCCAGTGCAGTTACAACAGTGCAAAGAAATACTAGCTACAAAGCCTACTGAAATCCTTGCATTTGCAGACACTGACTAACAAAACCAGCCTTCTTTAGAGACAGATAGTGAAAGAGCACTGCTGCCTAGCATGCTTACTGAGCTGGAACATCAGACTTCTTCAATATGCTTTTCTTCTAAATATTCTTTAAATGACAAGAACTAAAGTTTTTTTAAAGCACCTCAGAAGCAATGGAGCCTAGTTTTTATTTGAAGTTAATGGAACTAACACTCCAAAGTCAGTTTTGAGAACAAACCTCAGACACTTTACATTGCACATGCATTCTTTCTTAATTTAAACTCTGCATGCATAGGTCACTAAAACTAAAAAGCCTTTCATTGGAATAGCTACTGTGTCAGCACTGAGCACTATATAGGCACTGAGTATAGAAGACAATATTGCAATCACGCTTATGCTGAACATTGAATAAGACTGTTACCCTCTGCCCAACCCTTTTATTAAGCATCGTCTCAAAGCACTAAATACATGCATGACTGAGTATTTTTAACCAGTGTGGACTAAAGACAAAGAAATATACAATCTTAGCATTTATTCTTTCCAAAAAGGAAAGCTTTGAGGTCAGGAGTACTCTGTTTCAGCAAATTATTAAAAACTCCCTAAACTTCCGTGCTAACAAAATAAGACACAGAGCAGCCTTCTAGTACTGTGATCTGCAGATTAGGAGGCAGGACTTTGCATTTACAATACACTCAAGTGGCTGGGTAGTTGTAAGCAATACAGATCAGGGGTTTTTTTGCTTGTAAAGCAATCAGACTGCTTTGGGGATTTCTTGTTTGGTTTGATTGATGCATATTTATTCTGCACTTCTCACCCATATACTGCTGCACATATGGTAGTCACCAAGTCCTCTAATACCTTGACTTATCATCACTGTGTCAATTAAAGACAAGAGTTTCAGCTTTAAACCTAAACTTCCAGTTTAATTTAGAGACAGCCCCTCAGCACACTCACAAGTACTGAAGGCATTTAAAATACTAAAAGCGTATTAGAAAAACACTTCTCTATTCCCAGCAAGGAACAGCAGGTATGCTTTGCTAATTGTGTTACACCCTAACCTACTATTTACTAGTGTCAGGGAACTTAAGATGTTAAAAAAACCCCACCAAAACCCAACAACAAAAGTGTTCCACATATTACTGAAGCCATTGTATTTGCTTATCCAAAAAAGTTTATTTTAGTAACTTTTGATTCCTGAAGACATCAACAGAAAGGTATATCCACACTACAGAATTGTCACAGAACATTTAGCGTGATCCTTACAGAATGCATGCTCCACGTTGTCAAAAGTCATTTCTGTAGGAAACACATTCCCTGTTAACACCCTCTAAGACTGAACCATGTAGCTTAAAGACGCGCACAGATCTGCGACCTGAACACTACAGCTTTGTTTGAAAGTGAAACCAAGCAGGCTACAAATAATGCTCTATCCCAGCGCCCTGGGAGGTGCAAAAAGCAAACAAGTAGTATAAACGAAGGAAAAGTACGACTGAGTTTTGAAGTTTTACATTTTATTATAGGTAGCATTATTTATAGCGTGACACTTCTACATATAAATGTGATCTGCGTTTCTTTTTACACCTATAAAGCATATCAAGTTTTGGCAACGAACCCTTGGTTTCCATTTATTTGCGAAAGTTCGATAAACACCAGATATTTACACGAGCGAAGAAGCTGTATATACACATATATACACAAATATACGCATACGGACAACACACCAAACGCGCACTTTTCAGCGCATCATATGCAGCCTGCTCAGACCTTTTTCCAGCTCACAAGCCAGCGACCCAGGCGGCGGCGGGGGCAGAGGGAAATGGCCGGGAGCAGCCCGGCGCTCGCCCAGGGC
>NW_009192946.1:0-6803 GCF_000690835.1 Fulmarus glacialis
GGTCGGGGGACGCAAGCGAACCCCCAAACCTTGGAAAGGGTCGTTTCCCATCGAGGGGCGCCGTCGGGGCCGGGCTCCGCGGCATCTCCGCACAGCCGTGTCCCCCCGTGTCCCCGCAGGGTTCCCCCAGCCTTTCTCGCGCTCCAGGGACGGCGTGGAGCTGCCCAAAAGCCAGGTATGTCCGTCTTTGCCTTCCCCGCCAGCCCCTCGGAAAGCGGTGCGCGGCGGAGGGGTAGGGCAGAGCCGGTCCAGCCCGGGCTGGCCGAGGGAGGTGGGAAACGAGACTCGCCCGACGGACTGGAAATCCCTGGGGTGGGTGGTAAAGAGAGTCGGGAGGTTGAAGCCCTTTGCTGTCCGGGGAGGTAGGTGGGACAGGTATGGGCAGGGGTGGGATGTGCAGCTGTGTGCAGATTAGGTCAGCAGAAGCCAGGTGGGCTAATGATCAGCCAGTCCTGACTCCCTGAGCTAAAATGCAGGTCCTAAGGTATGAAAGCCCCATTCTTAATGCCTAATCTTTACTTTTTAAAGCAACTGGCACTGTGTTTCAGTCAGTGGATGGAACTGTCTAATCAACCCCAGGTAAATTGACTTTGGTAATCCGTTTCATCTGCTGGGACTCTCTTTCAGACATACTAATTGTCCCTTTAATCCTCAGCATCAGTGGCTGCAGGTGGCAGAGCCTCCTCCAGAGAGCCAGTGACTCTGGAGAGCAGAGCAAGTTTGCTGGTATATGTGTTCTCCTCTCTGCAGAGCTAACTCAGACCCAGAGAAAGAAAAAAATGTGTTTTTCTTCCCATCACAGTGGTAGCTAGCACTGAAGCAAGAAGTGCTGGTCAGTGCTGTAGGAGTTACAGACAGGGTCCTGCCTGGTCCCAGCTCTGCGGTGGTGGGTGGATGGTGCTCAGAGGAGAGGGGAGCGAGGGGAAGGCTTCACAGCTCGTTTCTGCTGTGGTGTCTCTGGCCCAGAGCTTGCAAACACAGTAAAGTTGAAGGACCAGCCCCACTGCATTTGATACCGAGCCCAAGGGTCATTTTCACTTTCAAAGGACAGAGAAAAATCTTTGTGGGATCAGCAATTATCTGGAAATTTTCAGCATTTTGTGCTGATTTTTTTTCTTTTGGAAATCTTTCAGTTTTGTAAACCAAGACTGGTGGAAAATAGTTCCCAGAGCCAGTTGTTCCGGTGTCTTACATCTTATTTCCTTTGGAGCTATAGTTATTTCTTGTCTAATGTGATCACATGCATCAGCAAATACTTGTCCTGTGGCAGTAAGTATGGGATCATGTATTTCAGTGTATGGTTAAAGATTATAGTACTGATTCACTGAAATGCTTATAGATGAAATTGAATGTAGATTAAATATGCCAAAACACAAACCTATTTGTGGAACACCTAGCATAGGAAAATGTATTTTAAATGTAAGAAGCTGATTTAGGTCTCTCTACAGCACAAGACTATATTGTAGTCATTAGTAGTATCATGTGTATTCTCCTCATACAAAGTACTAGTTTTTCAGCTTCAGTAAGTCTTGCCCTGCTCTCAGTGGTTTTAGTGGAACTGTGTTCAATTTATATTGTGCTGGGATCAAAATCAAGCTCGTTCTGTCTCATGTACACCACATCCTCTCAGTAAATGTATTAAAGTACTGTTTGGTTTTGCAGATCTCCAGCACTGTTTTGGATCTCTGTTATTCTATATTCGACAGCATGCATATAAATGAGGTAAGATGTAATTGCTTCTTTTACTTCAAAGCATCCCCTCCCTCCTTAAACTTAAAAAGCAACCCCTCCAAAACCAACTTCTTGACATTTATCTCCAAACACTAATGTATAATCTAATACCATCATGGCTTAGGAGATGTAGGAGAGTATATAACAGATTTTTTTCTTCTCCTTAATAGTTTGCATGTAATTCTTAACTTGATTAAATTCTATATCAAATTGCTGTTTTTCAGCAATTCAGAGCTCAAGAACCAAAACATCCACTTACAGCTGGGGACAGTATTTTAACCTGACCCTCACTTTTGAATAATACAGGGTTAAATATGCTAAATATATCTGCAACTTTGGATCAACAGCATACTTAAGCTCATGCTGAAGATGGAGGCATATGAGTTGCTTTACTGATTTTAATACTCTACTTGAGCTTGTTTTTTTGTATTTCTGAGTCAGATCCAAAAGATTAAGTTGAGGAGTTATTGAGTATAGCTTTTCCTCATTGCTGCAGTCATATTAGGACCTAGCTCAATGTCAGTTCTGCTTTATATCACTTTTTATTATCACCAGTTTATTGAGAGTCTTCCCCATAAAATTCACTCAGCCCCTGGGTATGTTAAAAAGGCCAATTTACTTGTGGAGTTTTTGAGTTCTCTGTTTTTTCAAATCACGAGTAGAGCCCTCAAGACAATAATAGAAAGTATTTTGACATGTATTTCAATATCTCTTCTTGCCAGTCTTTAGCTTATTATAATTCCAAGCATGCTTTCCTAAAGCTGCCATAAAACTCTACAATACAGAAGTTGATTGTATAAAAAATTCTAGCATTTCAGTCTTAAATGTCTAATAAATGTTTTGAGTTCAGTATTGACTCCTATACTTCTGCAGCTTAGCTAATGAGGGGACATCCAGAATCATCGGGTAACTTTGAATGGAGCCTTATTCCTGGTTACTATTTTAGGAACTAACTTTGCAAAAAATTCACCCTCTGTTATGTGTCCTCAAGATTGGGAGCTGGATCTCGTACAATATCCTTTCAAGAGATATGACTAATATCAGCTACATATCTGCAATATGATTTCCTGGTGTGGTCTGATTAAGTGGTAGATCAAATCTAAATGTGAGATATGCAAAAAAGAGCTATGCAAAAAGTACAAGTTTTTACGCAGCTGGTCAAATCTCTTATAACATGAAGATGTACTTTCTCAGCCCATGAGGAATCTTGAGAAGACACTGCAAACATGAGTCTATATGTAGTGCACCTAATGAAACAGTTACAAAATCCTACTCATTTCAGCTGTACTTCAACTTTCCCATATTTGTGTGGATTTAAAAAAAATTTTGATTTGGTCGGAGTTACTGATTATGTAGAGAAGGTAGGCAGTGTTTCAAGAGAAGGAGTGATGCTTCAGCACTGTGAAAGGCAAACTCAACAGCAATTTTAGCATTAGTGGGACTTGAGCTCCATCTGGGGAACTTAAAATTTTTTGGGAGATCTAACAGACTATTTAGTTTCAATGTCTAATCTTTGGGTAAAGCTTGCAGATGGCACTTTCAAAGGAATCAAAAAGAACTAAATATCTGAACTCGGCTACCTTGCAGTCACCTCCATAAGAGTTTGAAACTTCCATCCTAAGTCAAAAACTGTTTAGAAGCTCGGTTTTTACGCTGTTTCTTCCACGTAGTAAACTCTCGTCTGTTATAAATTAGGTAGGATATTTGAAACTGCAAGTTAAGTCATGAGTCAGTCTATCTTTGATGGGTATGTAGTAATCATCTTGAACAAAATTACTGTTCGTAGTATCTCTTTGTTGAAGTCTCCTCCTTTGCGTCCTTTAAAGCACCTAGATCGAGCAAGCACTTTTTTCTTTCATAGCATTTCATAGCCTCGTGAGTTGATGTCCGTTACACTATAAATTATTGCCTTGAGGCTTGAACCAAGAACAGTTTAACAAGAGGAAATTCTCATCTCATACCCTGAATCCTGATTCCCTCCTTCTTGCATGTATATTTTGTCTTTTTAAATTCCTCCTCTCCAGTTTCCCATCCACATGCTTTTCCTGTGTTCTTCTCCCCTGTCTTCACATCCTTGCTCATTACATGTGCTGGTTTTTCGAGCCACCCCAGGTAACTAAACCTGTTCACTGATGTAACTGTGGCTGTGGCACACAGAGCTATCCCCAGCCGGGATCATGCAGCCAGGCAGCCGTGCCGTGGGCAGGAGGGCTCCCAAACCAGCTGTACCCGACTGCAGGTTCAGGGCTTTGTTAGACTCCGAGCTCAGTCTGCTCCCGTGAAATCATGGGGAAGTTTCTATTCCTTGATGTAAGGCTGAGTAGAAAAATGAGCAATTTCCTGAAGAATAATGGGTGCAGGGGAAGGCTTAAAACCAGCAGTCATGCCTGGGTTAAAACCAAGGGCAGTCTGAAAGGTGGAGAGCAGCCACATTTTAACAAGGTAAGAGCTCTCAGTACAATTCAAGCCTGAGGAGCAGAGCTGCTACGTTCATTCCACGTGGGGCTCTGCTTCACCTCCCAGAGCACGGCTGTGCTTTGCTGTACGGCGAGGGAAGCATGTTGAACGATGGTAATGAATGGGGTTAAGGAAAGATTTAAAATCAATCTTTGAAAAGATCTGTTTCCTGATGTCCTTGTATCTGTCTGTGATATGTGTAATATTCTCTCCCTTCTCGTGCGGAGTTGGAGCAGCCTCATCAGTGATGGAGGATTACTGTAACAAACCAAAGAAATAACGGCATCTTGATTAACTTACACTGTCCACTTGCAGGAATCGCAGATTGCTGCTGCAAAGTTTACAAAGAAGGTATGTAAATGTGAAGACAAGCGAGTAGCAATGGACAGGGAAGTATGGCCCTTTCCCTGTTTCTCTTGCTGCTTTTTTTAAAGCCAGCTTGTTTTTTTTTCAGTGGTTGGGAAGCGAGCTGTGCTGACCCTGCTTCTGCAAAGCAATCCACCATGTGTAAAGCTTTTATACGTTTTCTAAAGCCCGTGAATCTTTAATTATGGTAATTTAGTATATTTACACTAGACAGAATAGGTAGTTCTTGACAATGCTCTTTGGGTATTAATTTTTAATCAGTATTCCAGATGAATGGGCATTGGGGACTATCAACATCTCGTTATTTGCATGCTGCTGAAAAAGGCTCTGAATTTATTCATAGTCTGAGGGAATGACAAAACTTGTCAACAGATCTATGGAGCTGAGTTTAAAGTATTTTGTTATTGTTTGTGTTTTATTTTACAGGATAGTCATGGGACTCTGGGACGGCCTTTTTTCCTTTTCAGGGTATCTGAATCTCTTACTACTTAAAGATTCTGAATCTCAATGTTATATATACATAGATGAGCAGCTGTTTCCCTTCACAAATTCTTGCTGTGCTTGTTTTGAGTAGAGGCCAAATATCCCTTGCTTGAAAGCTTAGAGAGACATTTGCTTAAAAAACTCTGGTTCAACTAAAAGATGACAAGATAATGAGATCTGGGGTAGTAATGGATTAAACACTTTTTTATTTGAAGAGGTGACTCTGCAGATGTTTTTATCTTGAGCCAACTCATCCAAAGACAGAAGTAGTATGTAGTAGTACATGGCTCGTATCTCTGGGACTGCCAAGGTGCACTGATACTAAATCCACCAGATAAAACATGTGCGTGAGCTGAATGTCCACTTGGTCTGAAAGGTCTGGCCAGTAGGTGATGGCACACTGCATAACAGGGTGAAAAGCCAAAGCAGAATTATGGACATCATTATTTCTCTCATGTTTTTCACCCATTGGCTTGCTGAACTATGGCACAGTCTAACGCAGAATATGCTGGTTTAGACACACTCTGTGATTAACACCAAACTAGTTTTTAGGAATATCTTCAACACATTAAAAAGAAAGTTACAAAGTAGGTTGTAGCAGGTAACCAGAGTCCCAATTCAGCTGTCACTCACATTTTAGCTTACTTCAAGTGTGTCTGTCGAGGTACTTTCAGTTCAGTGCTGGTATTTATATGCTCTTTCTTAGGCATCTACATAGTACCCCAATGAATTGGGACCAAGACCCTTAATGAGAATAATTAAAGCCAGACTGTTTAGCTGTTTGGACAGAGGCTGAATAAATATTTCTCAGATTCAAAGGGAAAACCCACCCTGCATGGATCCCCTGGTATTTGACATATTATCCCTTTAAAGGAAATCTTACTGCAGCTGCCTTATATACTCTGTCTGCATGATAGGAGATGTATTTTGGTGTGCTTATAAATCTGGCATCTAATACTTCTGCACAACCATCTAATTACTATATTTTTCAGCCTCGAAATGGAAGAACTATCGAAGGCAGTGGTAAGTAGGCATCCAAAAGTGACTAGAATTTGTTCTATTGTTTTCAATAATGATGATCCTAGTGACAGAAGGAGTTACTGAGAAGTATTTCAAATCTAGTACAAACCTAGATACCCATGTGGATGTTTCATATGGTCACTAGGAGGTGTCTGGGCAGAAGTGCAGTTTTTTCATGATTGGAGACTTACGGTGTACGCTCTTGATAAAAGGATTGTTTTCTTCTCTTTAAGATTCAGTAAGGAGTAAGTAAGCTTTCATCCTCTGCAAAATGATAGAAATGGTATGGAAATTATAAAGTTGAAAAACAGGGTGTAAATTGTACTTGGAACACTAGTTCCAAGCTAGACTCCTCTCTGTTCCAAGAGACCTTCAGTCACCTAATCCTACATGAGAGCCCACTAATACAGATCTTTGCATATAGGTGGGAGTCATCCTCACTTCAGAATTAGGTCCTGTTTTGGGGTAAACATTAACTAGAAAGAGCAGGGGTGGGGATGTAAGGAAGGAAAACGGATCTAATAATATCACCTTGCACATCCACCTTTGAAAGTGTCTGTTAAAGGTCTTAGTGAGCTTTAATGGGAAATGGACAAGACAGTCCATGTACATGTGTCCCCTCCTTCAGTCTCTCTTCTTCCAATCTTTTACCCCACAATAAAAGATCACCATTTTCTGTTTGCAATGTAAGAATTACGTCCAGCTGTTGACTGAAAGGGTTGTGTGTTTTGGTTTTTTTTTGGGGG
>NW_009192947.1:0-12899 GCF_000690835.1 Fulmarus glacialis
GCAGGCTGGTAAGCCTACAGACCTGAAGTTGAATGCAAGTTAAAAATGTAATGAACCATATTAAGTCTCTTGCAATGTTATTGTGGCACTTTTGTCTGTAGCAGTCTTGCTTTCATATCAGCTGAGATGTGTCACGCACTTCAAGATCTTTTCCAGGGAAGTTACATTTCTTGCCTTGCATTACTTAAAGGACTTTTCTTAGCTTTCTTGTTTTTTACAGTGGAGAAGTCAGACAATTTTAATTATAACAAAACATAAATTTGGCTGGGCTAAGGATATTTCCTTCTCTTTATGGTGATGTTATCTGGACACTTTTTACATTCTTTTATTTTTGCCAAATTTTTTAATTGGATTTGTTTCAGTATCATCATCTTGTAAATTTACTTTCTCTTTGCCTCCCTTTGCCCAGTGTTCTTGAGCTTTTTCAGTCTTACATTCCTACTAACCTCATGGGAATTGTTTTCCATTCTACTTGTGACGTTCCATTTCATTTTTGTGTCATATTTTTGTGTTATTACACATCTTTGCATATTAACCTCTTTCTTTTAAAAATCTTGCTTATTTTGCGGGATATATTTTTATGTTTCTTCAGTTCCATATTGTTTGGACACTAAACCATCAAGTCCATGGTTGCAGATGATGCCAAGGTGTGATGGTTCATGTATCTTTTAAATAATAAGCCACAAATTTTTTTTCAGCCTTACATGACTTTCTTCATGTTACTTCCACTCCCCAAACATCTACATCTGCAAAAATGTCAGCGCGAGAGACTGGTAAATGGCATTTGTTTTATTTCCAATCCTTGATCTTTCTTGATATTTAAATAGTACTATTCCAATGTTTATTATTTGTCCTGGCTTTTTAATGTTGCCTGCAATGGTCTTTCGTTTGTTCATTAAGGCTTCATGTTATTTGTAATAATTGCCAGTGTCCAGCAGTTCTAGCCTAAAATAAGGGATCCTGATATGATCTGGCTATTTCAGGGTAGTATCATATTACTGAAGGATTGTGACGGGGGAGAGCGGGGCAGAATTTAGCAGATGAGAGGAAATTGTCAAGCTTTGATGAATTTGGGTTGACAGTATAACAATTATCCTCTGGGGAGGGAATGTTTTGTCTTTAGCTAGTAGGCACCTTTTAAAGAGATTTGTTGGTTGAATATTTGTTTCCTGTTACAACTTTTTAAAGTAGTCTCTAATATTCAAAAGACTGCTGTGGTACAGCATTTTAATACGAAAAATTATTTTTACAGTTATTTCTGCTAATAATTTATTATTTCTCCCGTGTTTTATGGGGAACAGTTTTTTTAGGCAGAATATATGCATTTGTATTTGAGCATGAGATTTTTCCCAGAATGTGGTCATAAAAAAAAGTAGAGTGTTGCTATGAGGTTCTCAGCTGTGTTTTCTGTTCATGCTAGGATGATTTAAGCAAGTGATATTTTATTACATCATTATACCAAACATCATTATCTTTCTGGGGACCAACTTTAAAATCACTTGGCTTGATTCTGCAGTGTGCTATGCTGAGACAACAAAGCAAGCATATATAAAGCTGGCTTCTGAGTGAAAAATTAGTTGAAGCAACTTCTTCATCTCCTCGTGATATGTTTACAAGTGGTGTTCAGTACTGTAAGGGCAATGAGCATTAATCTTTTTGAATGCACTTACATAAGTGCTATAAAATGCTTGTGTGTCAGATGCATGTCTTATGACCTGATTGAAATATCTTTATAGAACTGTTGAACATGCACAGGTTATATGGAAACATAGGATTGTGGATGCTCTACATTTACTAAACGTACAGACACAATATTAGCAGCCTCAGGAAGGATTTGGTCCTTAATTTTAAGTGCACAGGTTCAAAAGTGCTGGGTGGTATAAACTGTAAAATACTTCAAGAATAGTAAGGCTGTGTTTCTCTGGTCAGGATGTTTAAAGTAGAATATAAATCTCAAATAATGTAAAATTAATTCAGGCCTGGGTTTTCCACTCATTTGCACTTTTGTACTCTTATTTTGTTGGTGTAGATTTAGTAGAACAGGTGGCTGAATTGCTCTGAAATCAGTTTGGTTGGTTATCCACTGTGTGCAGGGATGAGTAGCTGCCCAAGGTACAAAGCTGTGGTGTATCAGACCTTGAAGCCTTCAGTGTAAAACAGCTGTATATTTTTTTTTTTTAGTCCTTTCAAGTTATACACTCCAGCTCAGTGCTGATGATTTTTCATTTTAGTAATTCTAAAACTTATTAAATGGACAGCTTCTTACATTTGTGGCTGTATTGGTTAAGTACAACTTAGTAAACAGAGTTACAGAAAAAGTGAATTTGTTAGCAACGTATTTGTGAGAGGCAATGTGATCTAAAATCCTAACACACGAAAGTGACATATTTCTCTGTAACAGTGACTATTCAAACACCTTTCAAACCTGTTACATCTGACAACAGTGCAGTGGAATTGGGTAAATGATCATCAACGTTTTTGTCATCTGGAGATTAGTTTATTACAACATACATACACTATTTATGTTTTCCCTAGTGTTTCTTGTTAAATTTTAGTCCGTGTTCTTTTAGTTTCTCATCACAGATAAATTTAGAAAAGTGTTAGCTTTTATCTATTACAGAATTCACACTGAACGCAAACATGATGCAGCTATGTTAATACTCCATGGGTGGTACTGACCGTTATCCTGCCTCTGTGTGAATGCAGTATTTTTTTAATGTTGAGAATTCTATTTTATCCAAGATCATTTCAACCAAATTAAACTATCTTCATTAGATGGAAAACTTTTAGCAGCTAGTCAAGTATGGCTTTACTGCTCTCTGCAGCAAGTTCTCTCAGAACTACCACAGCATTCTCTCTTGATGTAAAGAATCGGGCTACTTAGATTTCTTATTACTTGTCGTTTGACTTTAATCAGTCATGAGTGTTCTTAACATCAAGAGCACCTACTCTTCAGTTTTTCATATACCACTGCCCATAGAAATAGACCATGTTTCTTTCATGCTGGCTGCATAATTTTTCTAATGGAAATGGTGGTCTTAGTGACCACCTGATAGAATCTGATTTTTTTGCGTTTGTGTTTTCAGTAAAATATTGTCATAAAAACATAAAGATGCTTTTAAGCCATTTTCCACTGAAGGATGGTCTTTCTCAGTAATCCTGTTTATATCAAAGTAACTTTGTGGCAGTTGCAGGGAAAATCCAATCCCTGGGCAAAATATGAATTTGCTGACTATGTTCAGGAAAGTGTTTTGATGCCATCTGTGTGAAGACTATCTGCCTCAGTATCTCAAGAGTTTTTCTGTTTTGTTAGCTGTTTTGTTAGCTTCCCAGAGACCAGCTTTGATCAACATCTCTTTCTTACCTGGTAACCAGATGTGTAGCAATAGGTAAATAGCACATACTTGCATTATAGTTTCCACTTTGTCACCACTGTCCTGGACTGTAGTAAGACCAGAAGCCATTATCTTTAAACAAAATGTGTCTCTCGGGTTTCTTGTGCAATACTTTCATGTCAACTATTTCTTTTTATTTGCAAGTGGAAAGCATTCTGCTCAGACTGAATAACTGAGGAACATACTTTTATATTACTGTAAGCAATTTTATGTAGGTTTAGTTCTTATTTGAAAATTACTCACCTAAGCTCTTTGAAAGGATACAAATTCTGTGTCTTGGAAATGTAATAGGTGTGAGAATACCACTCTGATTGAACTCATGTTGTATCCATACCATAGGAGACATCAGCTTGGTTGTTCTGTCAGTCATCCTACAGCTGACTCTCAGGCCATTTACTGTCTTGATTTTTATTTGTATCATTGTTTCCTTTTACAGAACAGCTTCTGCCAGCTAGGTACTGCGGTATTTTAGTGGCTTTGATGCCACTGCAACTTTTAAAACTCAGATTCTCTTTTCAGCTTCTGATGAAACACAGCCTATTTCTTCGAGATCCACAACGTTTGCTATTCCAGAAATGCCATCAACAAAATCTGGTAATGACATTTCTTGCAAATTTTATTAGTGTTAGGAATTCTCACAAGAAATGTCCTTACTCTTTTGGTTGTATTGTTAATTTACATTTCTTTACCTTGGGGTTGATATTATTGCAGGAAGAAGGTGGTACTTTGCTGCATTTGGGATAACAACATTGAAATAGTAGGCTTTTAGGATTAATGTGACACAGAATAATGGAGTATGACAGTTATATCTTTTTTTTTTTGGTAATTTCATATTACACACAAATTATAATTTTTCTGGAAGTTTTAAGGACAGAGATGACTCAGATTATCATTGTTTATTTGTACTTTGGTTGAACATTAATTTACTCATACTATAATTACTGATTTACATCGATATTGAGCCCTGCCCCAATTCAGGTGTCCTGATTTTGAAAAAGTGCCATATCAACAGATTTTCTGAAATCTGTATAACTACCAGCAGCCACCAGTGGATAGTTATTCTAAATAAATAAATAAATAACAGTACTTTTGTCACTCATAATACTCTATTTGTGCAGTGTGATTTCCCTAAAATCTTTTGCTTCGAAATTATGATTACAGAAATTTTTATTGTGATAAAGGGTGTTTTGACAGGTTCAAGCTGAACGTGGTATTTGTTTGGTTTGGTATTTTTACAGTAACCACTCAAATACCTTTGCAACCTGTTATATTTGATTCAAGTAAAGTGGAACTGGGTAAATTATTATTATATTTTCTTAATGTCTAATATGATAATTTCTCAGACAAGCACCAATATATTTTCTTTTACTGGCTTCTGGTTGTGAAAACTTACTCTTCAGCCTCTTTTATTTTATTTTAGGAGAAATTCTAAAGCCTCTCAACAGTTCATGTTTTACAGAACACGTATAGTGTGGTTAGGTTAATATTCATGATTCTGACAATTTTCCTGTCTCTCTGTGAATGCAATGGTTTGTTTCTTTTTAAAGCTGAAAATTTTATACAACTTCATGCTATTTCAAGTTGTTTGCTCTGTGAATGTTCATTTGATGGAATTTTGTTCAGCATCTGGCATACTGGATGCCCCTTCCAACCTCAATTATGCTGTGTTTCACTGATTTTGTGATACTGCTTTAGGTTTATACCACATGCTTTTGTTATGCAGTGAACCATTCCCACATGACTTTTAAAAATGCAGGCTAGCTAGATTTAATGTGTATCCCACACTGCATCAGGTGTGTTTATAAACTAAATGATAAACTTTCTAACTTTGATGTTTAGTTGTAAGCTTTTGTGTGCAGACAAAGCAATGCTTTGTGTAACTTGAGCTATTAATTTACTTCGTGCCTAAGAAAATCATCTACAGGCTTTTTTCCATGCTGGATGTATACGTTTTCCAACTTGTGTGCATAAAGTGGTGTTTTTAGGTTGAATTAAGCCCTGATTCATAACTTTATGCCTAATTTCTAATGTGAAGGCATGTGGTATCAAAATAACATCAGGCATTTGCAGTTCTTTATTTAAAAAAATTATCTCGAGCATCCGAACTAAAGTGTAGGGGAGAAGGGGTTTGCTCTCAGCTGTTGCTATTGGATAGAATTTTAAAATCAGATGCAGACAGCTGGCCTTGTAGTAAATGCCTCAAAATTAGATGTTATGTATCAAAAAAAAAAAAACAACCCACAAGACAAAGAACAGAGTAGGCTACCGCAAATATCAATTAGAAGTGTGTATACAAGAAATCTAAAATAAATTTAGACCTTTCAGACCTGCTAATAAAGGTCACCTTATCTAAAGACGAGTCTCACTCATTGTTTAAGATTTTTTTCATGTTTGATCTTAGCTACCCAGGGACCAGGCCTGAAATTCACATCTCATCCCTCCATGGAAACCAGAGGGAGCATGTTCGGTAAATAGCATATAATTCATCAGCTTTTCCGTCCCTTGCCTTCACTTCCATTGCCTGTGGACAGTGCTAAGATTCATTCAGACACATTGCTTTGAAGACTACTTGATGCTAAGCTTCCCCCCCCCTCTTTTCCCCCCCTCTCAACTCAGCCATTTCTCTATAATCAAAGCTGAAAAATAGTTTACCACAGATTAAATAACTGCCTACAAGAAGACCCCTTCTAGCATATGTTGCCTTTAATTTTCTTCTGGTAGTTGCAAATTGCTTTCAAAGAATAGGTACTTTAAAAAAGAGGCCAGTGAGAAGAATTCTGCCTAGCATGAGATACCAGAATTGACTCTACTTTATTTCACACCAGCTTCAGTGTTTATGTAAAACCTTATTTCACAGCTGATCTTTAAAGCTGCTGCCATCTTGCTTGATCTCACATCAGTATTGTCTTGAACTGCCCAACAGCTGCTATCCAAATACTGTGGCTTTGAAGTCACTTCTCATTTTAACTCCAGATTTTCTTTCAGCTTTTGATGAAAAGCAGCACATTTCTTCAAGATCTGAAACACCTGGCATCCAAGAAATGCCATCAGCTGTACTTGGTAATACTTGAAAATGTGATTTTAAATAGAAATTTTCACAGAAATTTCATCATACTTTTGGTATATTGTTAGTTAAGTTTAATGTGAATCAGTATAACTGCAGAACGGTCATAATTAATTTGCTCTCTCAAATACCAGACTAACTTAGGAAATTTTGTATGATGCTTTAAAACAGTAAATACTCTAAATTCCTGATATATTTACAAGTCTGTATTGCTGTGCTTGATGATAATAGGCTTTGGCATGTCTTGTTACATATAGTAGTTTTCTCTTTTTAAGTTGCAATACTGCAGATGAGTAAGAGTGAAAACTAATATAAGTTTTGTTTAAATCCCTGAATGAAACTAATCTAATGGTTGAAAGTGTTGAATAAGTCCCACAGATATAACAGGATCAATAGCAATAAATATGTAGGCTTCAGAATAGTGGGGAATGGACCCTTAAGTCCTTTCATTTGAGTATATTTAAAGCAGTTATCCTAGTTAGACATTTTGCTGCCAGTAAGTGAGACAGCATAGGTCCAAGGCTAATAGAAATAAAAGCATGCTTATCACATATATTGCTGTATTGCTTGAGTACAACTTTTTAAACTAAACTGCACAACATTGTAATTAAAGAAAATATTTGCAACAAATTGATTTTGAGCTGGTGTGTCTATGGTAGATGTGATGCTTTCAAACACCCTTGAAACCTGTTATACCAGACTCCGGTAAAATTAAACTGGTTGAAGTATGGTATTTTCTTGACATTTAAATTGCTTACACTTATTAATATATAATAATCTAAAGTATATAGTTTTCCTGTTCTTTCTTGCCATTTATTCTTTAGGATTCTTCTACTTCCTGTGTTCAGAAAATAAACTAAAACTTACCAATGCCTTACAAAATAACACTGAACAAATGCAGTTCTATCAGTGCTCAAGGTTCTGCTTGTTTTACTGTCCCTGCATGAAGAAATATTTCATTTCCTTTCAATAATGACAATTCCATCCAAAATCTATTTCAAGTTGTTGCCAGAACTCCCTTGCAGTAAAAAGTGGACTAAATGGATATTTGACAGGAAACCTCTAATAACTGTCCAATTGCCTGTAATCGCAGGTTAATGGCAAAGCTTGCAACTAAACATTCTTAAAATCAAGAAATGGAGATGAATTAAGTTTTATGCATTTATTTTTCAGAAGTATTAATCAGTCTTTATCATTAATGCATCTTCCATACTGAGCAATAACTTACGATCAAGTGCCTTAACAAAAAGTTTCAGTAATGGTTTTCTGCATATTGATACAACAGCACATCCGAGTTCAATTCTTTATTCTGCATGCTTTGCCTATAAAGAAAGTTATACTGCACTCTTTTCAAACCAGAGGGATCAATTTCCCAACACTCACAACATTTGGAAAAATGGAGAAAATCATGTCTGATCTAGTCTGGAATTCATAAACTTTTCCATGCAAAGATAATTCCCAGATTTGAAGGAGAGTTAAAAATGTGATTAAATATGATAATAACATTTAGTTAACATATTCTAGGCATAGGCTTGGTATGAGATGAGAACCATTAACATGTACAGTTGTTTGTATTTAAAGGACTTCCTTGGAATAACCTAAGGAATTCTGGTTTTTAGTTTTGCATTGGGGAGGGGAGGAAGGGAGAGGGAAGAGAGTGAATAGAAGGATCTTTCAACTAAAGGAAGGCGAAGAAATCTAGCCACACAATGAGGACTGCAGTGAAATACTTGCTTACATGTTATTTCCTCTGGAGTGGCTCTCTTAGTCACCTTAATGATCTCTTTTAAAAACCTGTTGCTTAGTTGGTCACTTGTTTATTAGTTGTTTTTAGCAAATGTTTACTTGCTGAGGTTCTTCAAGCCTGTTTGAACTCTTCCTCATTTCTCGAAGACTGATTAATGACTTCACATTTGTTGTGCTCTACAGAGCTACACAACCCAAAAACCTAATGTGGTTATTCAGGTAATGAACAATACTTTCAATCTAGACTTACTTTTTTCCTTTAAAATCACAGTGTTATCACTTGTGCAGAGACTGCCTATTTCAAGATGACTTTCATATTTGATTTAGCTACATAGGGACTAGTCCTCAAGTCTACTTCTCATCCTTTTTGGAAACCAGACAAAGAGTGATTGGTAAGCAATATGGGATTCCATTTTAGTTTTCATCACATTGCCACTTGCTTCCTTTTTTCTGCTGTGAACACCTTCAGACATGTTTGCTTTTAAGTCTAAATGGCAAGCCTGTTAAAGAACTGTTTTATGTCAATCACTTCTTGATCAGCAGCTAGAAAGCACTTTTGGTACAAAGTGCTAAAGGACCGGTCTTTCATACCAACTTGTAACAATTTCATTTTTCTGTTAGTTTAATTTAAGTTCCAGAAAGTGTAAAAGAAGAAGTGTCTTAGGAGTTCTGTCTAGCATCAGATATTGGATCCTGTTGCCACTATATTGGGCTGCATATTTTTCCCTTTATTCACATAATACAGAGAGGACTTTTAAGCATTCAGTGTCTTGCTTGTGTTTGCAGTTACATCATCTTGAACAGCACAACTTGTGCTGGGTAGTGTGTTGTGCTATCCCAGCAACAGTGAAATTCCGCAGCGTTTTAAATCCAGGTTTTCTTTTCAGCTCTTAATGAAACACAGATAGTTTCACAATTCATGTTTAAAGCATCTGGAGTCCCGGAAATACCATCAATCCAACCTGGTAATGACATTTCTTGCAAACTGAGTGTTCTTGACTTGGAGGAATTATCAGAAGAGTTCCCAGTGTGCTTTTGGTGAAATGTTCGTTTAATTTTCCTTACTTTGGGGATAAGGATTTATCTTTGCAAGATAAAAATTCTGCATCGGGTACTACTTTCATTTAAGGCAATGTATATAATGTTTACAATGCTGGATTATGATTTTTTTTTTAATTCTTAGTTCACTTTTGCAATACTAATTGGTACTATTACCCATAATTGCCATTGACCAATTATGTATTACTTAATACAGTAGAATTTTACAGTCTAATGTCCTGGGCACTTCTGTGCCTGTGAAATACTGTGAGGTTGGTAATCGAACTTTAACTTCTCCATTATATGCAGAGTATCCTGATACAGATAACTACTGTATTGCTTGAAGTTATACTGTTTTTTATTTTATATTTACTTTGTTATTACTATAGTGAAGTTTTGTGGTTATTGGTATTTGAGACATCTTCCTGATCAGTTACAATGTTGGGGGGTGTGTGTGTGATCTATGTAGGGAATTCTCTTTGTAGATTTACTTTCTGTTGACTGTTCGTGTTCACTTGTCTTTTTAAAACAGTTAAAAAGTTGTTCAAGTTGAAAATACTGCCATTGTGTAGAATATTCAAGTATATTTCTCATGAAGGAGGACTCTTAAGCTACGTTGTAGTGACAAAATTCTTATTAGGGAGATGAAAGATAGCACAAAGGGCATTGCAAACCTAAGTTCAAGACTTGGCAGTCCAGATATGCCTAGGAGAAAAAAGAAAGAAATGTTTATTTGGGGAGATAAAAGGTTTGTCAGCCTTCTGCATGTATCCTAAAGAATCAAGCCAGTTTCTTTAATATTTTTCTTCCTCTATAGGACAAATTTAATGCTGAACACAAGAACTCTCCTTTTCTTCTTTTGGTATACTCTGAACCTTGTCTTCTACTGCAGACCCCTATAGATATTTGCAAATGTTCTATAGTATTCCCCTGTACACTGACAAGTAGGTACTCTGTTTTATATTTGCCATCCTAACTGCTGTGTTTAACAGTTCTTCAACTGAATGCTAGTAATTCAGAAAATGGCTAGGTAATTCAGAAAATATATTTGTGGAGCTCTTGTTATTCCCATTTTTCAGCAAACAAAATGAAGACGGGAGGACAGTAAATGGCCCAGAGCCACAGAGAAGCGTGTAGTCAAATGGATCATTGAAAGGGAGAAATTTCTGAAACACTTTCAATCCATTCCCCTGTCAATCAAGGCTACAAACTTTTATTGCATTTTCGAAGGATTCTGTTTGCTTGGACTGGAGGAGTCTAACAGAGTTCTTTCAGAACAAGAATTCCATGTTTGAAATTTTCTCTTTGTTAGTCCATCAAATTTGTGCTCTTCCACTTTTCCTATAATGTGTTCTTGCAAGTGTGATGGCAGTTTCAAAATTTTTATTCCATTTTCTGAGGTAGCTACTCAGACCTATCTTCTGCTTGTGTTAAGAATTTGCTCTATGCTTTTATCAGAAACTCTCTTCTCTTTTTTTTTTTTTTCAATAATATATTCTTATACAAGTAAAGGGATTTTTATCATGATCTTTGCATTTCACTGTTGTCATTTGCATATCTGCTCACTAATTTCTGGAAAATAAATGTGACTCGTCTTTTAGCTCATGCTTGTCTAACAGTGTGCTTATGAGATTCTGTCTGTTCGAAGTACTTCATACCTCTTCAGGATGAAAACCTGCTCCTTTAAATTAAGCAGATGCTGTTCCATTAGAGATTCTTGCAGATTTTGGTTAAGAAAGCACATGTTATTTTTCTTCTAATAGTTGGCTCAACTCTTGATAGAAATCCTTATTAAGTTCACCTGTATGCATTTTTCTGCAGAAAAGCTATTGTTTCCTTTTTTTCCAGGCATATATCTTTTTAGCCCCAAAGTTCAGATTTTTAAGGGTGGTGAAGAATATAGTAATTAGAGCTAGTTAATTGTTATTCAGATTAAATATAAGGTGGTCATTTCCAAAACTTGACAGTATCTTTGATGCGGGCTGAAGTTCTGGCTACATATTCGTTGACTAGTTCTCAATTTATAGTTTGAAAATATTTGTTTGATGCTAGAAAATGGATTTGGGGATCTGTTAATTATTGCAGTTAAAAAGCAGTTCTGGAACGTCATGACTGCCATTATTATCTACTAGGAGCAGTGTTCAGCCAGTGGCTGGGGCTTTTTGGTAATACAGAGTGACAAAAAATTGATGTATGATTTATTTGGTAGGAAAAGTATACCTGAGAAACCACAGTTTAAATATTGATTTATTTAGATGTGATTAAAGTGATGCCTTCATACGCTTAGAGAGACTGCCATAACATCTCAAGATAGTTTCCATCTCTAATCTTAGTTCTCCCAAGACCAGTCATGGAGCCCACATCTTTTCCTTCACCGGAAACCACAAGGACAGTGATGGGTAAACAGTGATTCCATCATAATTTCTATCATTTTTGCAATACTTAAATATGAAAAACATTATTTTAAAATTTAGTGAAAACTTTTTGATTTTTTTTTTCCTATTAGGGGCAATGCCAAACGTGTCAGTGAGGTGGTCAGTCATTTATATAAAAAATAACAACGAGATACTTAATTGTTAAGCTTCTCAATCCCTCTTCATAATTTTCTGCTCTATAGGCCTAGTTCACTATAAGGTTAACTGTTTGTATTCTGCATTAACTCAGCTAGGCCACCCTGATTTAAAAATGGAATAATACTGTAATGAATGCAAATACTTATGTAAGAAAGCTGAATGTAATATGCGCTTCATTAATTTAAAACTCTGTACTGACACTGCTTTGAAAAAAACTGTTCATCAGTAGTATCTGAAGGCAGTTTTCTGGTTTAATCTTAGTTACTCAGAGACCAAAGCTGAAATCTTCTACTCCTTACCTTGCAAGCCAAGGAACAGTGGAGGGTAAATATGATATCTTCATTTTTTCTTTTCCCCTGCCATCACCTGACATAATTTTCATCTGTTTTGAGCAATATCTAGGTTTGTTAATGCACTTTGGCTTGCAAAAACACTTGCCATACTAATGACGTGATTCTGATGTTTGAACATACGCTTTTTTCCATCACTTGAAAAATCACTTTTTGCAGGGAGAGCTGGCAAAAAGAATTTGTCACACAATGCCTGTGTGTCTCTAGATGCAGTTTTTATTTTGAAAAATCTTTCTAGAATGAAATATTCCAATATGACAGAAACATAATTTTATTTCCTCTTAGTCTTCCTATTGATATGGTATAGGTGTCTCATAGATTCCTTACAGGACATCAATTATTTTTTCATCTTTCGTTTCACTAACTTGAGCACTGAAGTTCAAGCTTGATGGATAGGCATGTTACTCACTGGCTTAGAGACTAACCTAAAGGAAGAATGGGAATTTTCAGATGCCATGGGGAATGGAGGCCTTTCCTGGGAATGGTGAGGCCTTATATAGTCTGTTCTTTGTAAAAATAGTAATAATAATAGTGACAACAACAATAAGAAAATACCTTTTTGCAAAAATTATTGAACTTCTGACGAGAGTTGGAGTTATGACTGCATATTGATAGGACAATGTGCAGTTTATTCCTTCATGTTGGAATAAGGAAGTGTTTAGTATTTGTAGTTGCTTGCGTTTGAGAGGTACCTACCACATGTCATCTTGAATTCTGATACAAAGATGAGTCT
>NW_009192948.1:0-5165 GCF_000690835.1 Fulmarus glacialis
TATATTAATTAATATTTATTAAAAAAAAAAAAATACATGCTCCTGGTATCTGTCATACAGACTGTAGATACAAATTTGTGTAAACTGATATAATGCAGAAGGAAGGGAAGAAGGGAAGGAGGGAGGAAAAGACAGACATACAGGATGGAAATCGCCTGCATCAGATCAGCAAAAATATGGATCTCTGGTTTGTTAGACAAAGAACTGGGCAGTTCTATTAATCTGACTCTTCAGACTTTGATAAAAGTTGTCTGGGAAGGGATAGGGACAAAGATGTCTTCAAAACTTCCTGTCAGAAACCAAACGACTCTATGACATGTCCTTTTGATCATTTTAATGCAAAAAGCCATTCATAAATTTTATTAGATAAGCTGTGAGTGTCCTTGAGAAATCACAATACCAATCCACAGTCTCAGCCTAAAGCTCTATGTTCTGCGTGTGTTGCCCCTATTCCCACAACTCAGAAAATAATAGCTGCCTTCTGTTTTTCTGCAAGATCCAAAGAACTCATTTAACATTTACACCACCAAAATCCACCTCCACAGCATCCTATTTGATTAAAAAATTAAGCGACTGCATCTTGGCTTTCTCTATATCCATCTGTTTGAATTGAGGCATACATGACCTAATAAAAGGCTTGCTTAGTGGTTTTCTTGTTCCTGTGCATTGAGGGTTATCCACTAAGTAATAATAACTCGACCCAGATCTTCACCCTAGTATTGCCAGTATAGAGAGTTTCCTGATTTTTTTTTTTCTATTTTGCTTTTTTTAAGAAAAACAAGAAAAAAAATCAAAACAACTTCTAAGTTTAAATCCTGTCCTCTTGAAGAATGTAAGGTTACATACTTACAGTCTTAACGAAATTTCAAAATAACTTTTTTCTTTCCCTTCTAAAGGGCAAATTCATTCGAATCCACTTCGGAGCCACAGGCAAGCTAGCTTCTGCTGACATTGAAACATGTAAGAGACCTCCTGACCTGATCACATTCCTTCCTCCCTTTCTACCTCAGTGTACTTTCTCAGGCCTAACTCTGTCCTACCATCCTTGCTAGATCTGCTGGAGAAGTCCAGAGTCACTTTCCAGCTCAAGGCAGAAAGAAGCTACCACATATTTTATCAGATCATGTCCAACAAGAAGCCAGAGCTAATTGGTAAGAAGTATTATAAATTTTTTGATGGAATCTGAAAGTGTTTAACATTTCTCTTCATTCTTACACCTGGATATGTCCTATTCCTCTTTACAGACATGCTCCTCATTACCACCAACCCATACGACTACCAATTTGTGAGTCAAGGTGAGATCACTGTTGCCAGCATTAATGACCAGGAAGAGCTGATGGCTACAGATGTAAGTGACACCGAGCATATTGGTGTGGTGAAAGTTCCATTTAATGGGCCAGAGGTTTATTTGACTGATTCTGTTGCCAGAGTGCCATTGACATCCTGGGCTTCACTGCTGATGAGAAAACAGCCATTTACAAGCTGACAGGGGCTGTCATGCACTATGGGAACTTGAAGTTCAAGCAGAAGCAGCGTGAGGAGCAGGCAGAGCCAGATGGCACAGAAGGTATTAACAAAATCTAGAACTCCCAATAACAGAAACAGTTACATAGCTGGCAGTTGGCATTCAGGTATCTTGCTCCAATTTAATTTCATAAAGACATAAATTCTAGCTTCCATAATATTCATGCTTCTAAATTTCCTTTCAAGCTATCACAAGATTGCAGTGCTGAAACCTTAGAGGACCTCCACTTTCAATGATCACTTCTCCTCTGTCACTGTCTCCCTCTCTCTTTGTGTATAGTTGCTGACAAGGCTGCCTACTTGATGGGTCTGAACTCAGCAGACCTGCTCAAGGCCCTGTGCTACCCCCGAGTCAAGGTTGGGAATGAATATGTGACCAAGGGTCAAACCGTGCAGCAGGTAACAACCAGCTGGTGACTGGGAACCTCTGGCTTGATTCACTCTCTTGCTCTGGTACTGTTTTCCTTCTGCTGCATTCTTCTTTGTATTAGGTGAACAATTCGGTGGGTGCTCTTGCAAAGGCTGTCTATGAGAAGATGTTCCTGTGGATGGTTGTTCGTATCAACCAACAACTGGATACCAAGCAGCCCAGACAGTATTTCATTGGTGTCCTGGACATTGCTGGCTTTGAGATCTTTGATGCAAGTACCACAGAAATCATAGTAAAATCTTGAAAGGGCAATTAGAGCTCAAGAGGAACTGGAGAATTATGGTGGGGGTTTTTTAAAATATTCCATTCACTTGAAATTTCAACTCAAGTTTTGTAGGGTTTTTTTAAATTTTATTTTCTGGAAATGCTTTCCTTCCTTGTATATGTCACTGCTTTTTCTCCAGCACAATCCATGAGCTTCAATGGATCTGCAAGTAACAGCTTTACGTGATACACAAGGAAGAAGCAGCTGCCTTCTACATGATTAGCACAAATGTAGCTTTTCAATAATTTGAGCTTAGTATTAGAAAAGTCCACTGACAAATAGCACACAAATAGCAAAGATACAATATCACGGAGAGTAGGAGGAGAAAGGTAGACTTAAGTCCCCCACAAAATTGTGCTAAGTCTTTGGAAAAAGAGAGCAATATATATCCTTTGCTTCTGAAGAGCCAAATGGTGATTCCAACAGGAAGAATGCATTGGCTGCCTTTAGTGCAGACAGAGAAGTTCTACAGACATTTGGGGAAGGTACTTGAGTCCAAGCCAGGACTGGCAAACACTGACAATGTCTAATTTTTTTGTAAGGGCAATGGGAAAATTTACATAATATGAGAGAAAAGAGTGAAGTAAATTGCACCTTGATAGGGATAAGATTACCAAATCTTTTGGGAATTTGATTTAAAAATAAATTATATATGTAAACATCATTCAGGTAGCAAAGAGCAAAAAAACCCCAACCTCTTTGAAAATAGTTAATGGGATGTTTTAACATTAAAAAAATCTTTGTTTTAACTGGGCATTATTCTGAGTGCACAGGAGAAAGCTACACAGGCAGTTCTTCATCTTGAGAATGAGTAAATCTTGTCTTTGCACTGAGCAGTTCAACAGCCTGGAGCAGCTGTGCATCAACTTCACCAATGAGAAACTGCAACAGTTCTTCAACCACCACATGTTTGTGCTGGAGCAGGAGGAATACAAGAAGGAGGGAATTGAATGGACATTCATTGACTTTGGGATGGACCTGGCTGCCTGCATTGAGCTCATTGAAAAAGTATGTTGATTACATTTAAGATTTTGTTATTTCTTGTTCGTGACAGAATTTTAGGATTTTTCTTCAGCCTTATTATTTCTTGCCCTAATGCTTCACAAACCTACCTATTATTATCCATTTATGTTCCTGGCTATTTGTATTCAAAAAGTACCTTTTCATTTCAAATATTATATGTATTCAGAAAGTAATTTCTAAGGACCTTTGTGATTAGGCTACAAATGAAGTACCTTTAGGTTATCCATTAACTACATTATTATATGCATTTTAAAAAAATTAACTGTAATTTTGCTTGTTTGGCAACAGAAGAATTAATGCGATCACACATAATTTGATGGCAAGGATTCTCTGTAGGTATGCTTTCTAGTCTACAAAGATGAAAGATCTCTTTTCAGAAACCCAGACACAATTTTCAGTATTATGATTATGATTTCAATATTAATACTGTGATTTCTGAAACACAAGTTCTAAGTAAAATCATAGGTGTCTATAGAAAAAAGGTACTGGATGAACAGGGTTGAATAAAACAACCACAATGAGCTGACTAGCTGACTCTGTTTTGTGTAACATCCTCTTGTACAGGAATGAAAAGACAGAGATATCTCATCAAAAATAAGGTTTCAGGAAGTAGCTGAAAGATCTGTTTATCTGTTGAACAAAGGTCAATTTTAGTAAGATACCTTCATCTACACAAATTTACTTTGGGAAAGCATTAATGCAGAAAATAAAAATCTCCTTTTGATTCATCAGTTTCCCAATTATTTAGAAGACTTTGTGTGATTATTGTGACACTGTCAGTTCTGAAATACATTAGTTTCAGACACAAATTTATGTTTTGTCTAGAACTGCATGTGCAAAACCTAACAAAGATTTGATCCATTTTTGATCCAAAAATTTCATCCATTTCTCAGTTTCCTGTGCCTTACTGCAGTCTCCTTCTGAAGTCAGACGTGTATTTCATCGCTGTTATTTTTTGCTCCTTCTCCCAGCCCATGGGCATCTTCTCCATCCTGGAAGAGGAGTGCATGTTCCCCAAGGCAACTGACACATCTTTTAAGAACAAGCTCTATGACCAACATCTGGGCAAGTCCAACAACTTCCAGAAGCCCAAGCCTGGCAAAGGCAAGGCTGAGGCCCACTTCTCCCTGGTGCACTACGCTGGCACCGTGGACTACAACATCTCTGGCTGGCTTGAAAAGAACAAGGACCCCCTAAACGAAACAGTCATTGGGCTGTATCAGAAATCATCTGTGAAGACACTGGCGTTACTTTTTGCCTCTGCTGGTGGAGAGGCAGGTCAGTTCTCTGAAATGTCACCTCTTTGGTGCAGAGTGGTTCTACAAAATTGTGGAATTGTGAATGGGCCCCAAAGCCATAAATGTTTCATTATCTTTACTTTATCAGAGGCTAGTGGTGGTGGTGGTGGCAAGAAAGGTGGCAAGAAGAAGGGTTCTTCTTTCCAGACTGTCTCAGCTCTTTTCCGGGTGAGTGAACATTTTATCTTTTCACCTATGCAAATTAGAATTAAACTGCATTTTCAACTGACTCAGCCACAGTAAAAAAACAAACAAACAACTTTTGTTCAGATCCTCATTAAAAAAAAAAAAGTCTTATGGAATGAAAAATGACACTGTAAAGTCCTAAGTTACAGTTAAAATAAAACATGAATTTTCTCATAAAACTATGAAGTACCTACCCTCTAACTCTCATTGGCTTGATGGCAACATTTTTCTTATCCTAAGAAGTGATGTTCAATGTTCAGAATCAGAGGAGATTGAGCTATTGATTGAGGTATTATCAGTTGATAATTTTCAGCCCAGTGCATCTCCATTGATAGCCCTTTTATGCTAAGTTCAAAGAACCTAAGAGTTAGTTTTTCCATATTTCATATAAACACACACTAAATCATGGTCCCACAGGAGAACCTAAACAAGCTGATGA
>NW_009192949.1:0-5415 GCF_000690835.1 Fulmarus glacialis
AATGATTCTATGATTCTATGATTATGAGGAAGAAGCACCTGCCTCTCCTCAGAGGTGCCCTGCATAAGGCTATAGACAAGAGGCACAACATAGGATATTCTGCTTAAGTAAGGATTAAAAATTTTACCATAAAGACACTCAACTGTCTTGGCTTGCCCTGATAGAGGCTGAGGAAGTTCTCCAAACTTAAGAGGAATAGCCTCATCTAACTTTGAAGGTGGTCCTGTTTCAAGCAGAAGGGTTGGTCAGCATGACCTGCAAAAGCCCTTTCCAATCTAAATTATTCTGTGATTCTACAATTTGAACTGTTAAACAAAATCCAACACTGAAGAATAGTCATGATGTTTGTTAGGTAACTAACTGGAATTGCTATAAACAGGAGTGTTATTTCACAAAGTATGAAAGTGACTTGTTTGAAATAAGATGAAGACAATAATTCAACCAATGTGCTTTTATCCTTTTACCCAGTGCAATATATTTTTCTATTCACTTGCTTATTAACGTGCTCATAGATAATTTCTGGCTCTACCAAGATCTTTTTTAACCTTAGCAGAGGTTTCTATTATAAACAGTGTAAATTGGTATTTACATAATGTTTCTTTGTCAAAATAATCAGATGAAATTTAGAGACTTTTTTCGGTATCCTGTTCAAAATAGTATTGGATCACTTGGAATTTTGGTCATATTTCACACCTGATTTTTTTACTGAATTGCTGGACTGTGAGTAAATAATTTTACAGTTGAATCTTGAAAGCTGGGCCATACATTACAAATCCCAATTTCTGTTTTGGGAGCATAGAAACAATAAATCTAGATCCCAAATCTGAAATTGAGCCTGATTGATTAGTTTGTCTTATCTGGAAGAGAGATTTTATTTTCTTGTGCTGTATACCTCATCTAATTCATTACACTGATTTAGACTTATGAAGAAACTCTTGTCTGACAGGTCAATATGATAGTAACCTAGACTGTTCTATGAAGTAAAATCTGTAACTGTAGAAGTAGCTAAAGTAAATGCAAGTAGCCAAAAAAGAATCTTGGTGCTGGCAAAGAGTTTAAACAATTCACGGTGTGGGATCTAATAAAATCATTGGGACTCCAGGAAAATCATATTAGAGAAACTAGTATAATCATGAGATGACTACTGATAATCATAAAGAATTTAATATAAAACCTCTGCAGTGTGCTAAATAAGGCAATATAGAAAGCATTATGATAAATGTGAAGGAGTTATACAAAGCTGAGTAGATCGGGATCCCTGCACTCCATAGTATTATGTACTCAGAGGAAAAGTGGCGAGACCTACATGGACCTGGCCTTAGGCAGCTGAGCTTGACCTGTGGGACCAAGCATGCTAAATCTATATCCAAATCATGTATCTTCATATATAATTAAATCTGTTCATATGGTAAGTGATATGCTATTTCCTTCCCTCTTTTCTCTTCTCAAAATGTTGCTGACAAGTCTTTCTGATGATCTAAAAGCTGAAGTAGTCAAATATGTGCAAAGTAATTTAAATAATAAACCTGAGCTGGGACAAAAGAAATTAATCTGCAGATTTGGACTTGAAAAGGACTTGACTTTTGAGACTGCTGTATAAGTCTCTTTAAGGCACTTTGTAAACTTGAAGTTTGTGAGCTCCAACAGAGCCCTTACTGTTAAATGTTTTTCACAAATTTTAGAACACCTGGGAAAGTGTGCTTTGTGGCATATAGGATTACATACTATTCCTGGAAAGTCTAGTAGATACCTGCTAGTTTCCTTTCAAGTTTGCTAGAAACAGATGTGTGGAAAAGAGTATTGCAGGAATCTAGCTGTTAGTCCAGAGCCAGACTGCAACATCCTGCCCCTCAAGATGGCAGAGTGTGAGCATTGAGTCTGCTCACATTATGGTGTTCCTCGGTGTTGGTTGGCCTTTGCAGCCTTCAGACTCCTCTTTTTTATATATTCCCTTCCTATGTTGGCAGCTGTGGATCTCAGACAGAGGCATTATGCTGGCCATGCCCTCAGTCACTGCTCCAGAACAGTGATAGCATGCCAGGAGCCCTTTTTGCACTGATCTAATCACATGCTGTGGTTCCTCCACACAGAGAGGAGTTTTCTCCTAGCTGTGTCTAATCTGCCTTTAGAGCAACATTTTAGCACTTTAAATATCTCAAGTATTTTGTATGTTGCTTTAATAGGACTTTTTTATAAGCAAGTTTTGTTCTCTTATACTCTTTTATTGGAGAAAGTCTACCCTAAAGTTTCTCTTGCCACTTGAGTAAAAACAGTGTCTTAAAGACAGGATACTTTTGGTCAAATAACTTTTAAAATGTATTTTATGCTTACAGGCTTCACCCTGGAAGTGAAAACATTGCCAAAGTGAATAAATTTAAGGTGCTGTGTGTTAGGTTCTTCCTACCCACTTTTAAATTTTTATTCTTTTGGTCCACTTTTGTAAATAGTGCCTATTTTTTGAAAGGCTTCTAGAAGAGGAGTCCTATTTTCCCAGATCTTTTATTTATTCTGATGAATGTGCCTTGTCATTTATGTACTTAAAGTTATGGTGGCTCAAAGAATTTCAGTAAAACTCCAGTGACTAAAAAGATTTTGGCTAGCATTGCTCAGCTTCTGCTGGTACTAATGTTGTCCCTATTTACTATTAGGATTTACAGTTAGAAGTATTTAAAATTAAGTCTGGCCTTAAGCACTACCAGATACCAGATAAAAAAATGACTAGTTATGACTTAAAGTGAAAAGGAAAAAAAAATTCCAATTTCCCTAAAAAATTAAAGCAACCTCCTCTTGAACAGCCCCCCTGATATCCCAAAAGGCTTTTCATATTACAAAAATGTGACAAAAAGGTCTGTTTCATCTGTTATAAGGGACAGATGACTTTTTAAGTGTTGTGGAGGGAAGTATGCTAGGAGACAGTTTTCTAGAGAATACTCCTAAAGTTGCATTTCATTAAACAGTTCTATTTGAAAATGACTTTTAATTGCATCAAATGTTGCCTGCCAGTTAGTCTGGCCGCAATCCAAGTCCATTTCAATCTCTTCCTCTTTACATTACACATGGCTTAAAAACAGAGTGAATTTTGTCTAGTTTTTCCTCAGTTCCATCATGAATCACATTCTAAGGGGTTATTACTTTTCCTCCATTTTCTCTGTGAAATTGTGGATCCTTTTCAATGAAAGCAGAACTAATTTATGAGCTTGCTTCAGTCTCTTTTTTCTAGATCATGTTTTTCTAAATCTATAGGTCTAGCAGACTTAGAAGGTATGTTATAAGCCACATTTTCTTCTTGTGGAATTCGCAACTTAGTAAAAGAAACATTGTTTCTCAGAATAAAATTACTACAATAGCTTGATGGTAAGAAAACTTAATCCTGTCAAATTGAGCTTCATGAATAATTCACAAGGTCCAACTTGATGTTTATCCCATTATTAAAGATAGAAAGTGTTCATAAACCATCCATGCTTTTTAATAACAATTTTCTAGTATTTGTAGAAAAAATACCATGCTGTTACCTCTGCAATGTATTCTTGTTTTGTTCTTATTTCAATTTTGATACTGAATCTCAAACTATTGTAGACGTGCATCTTATAAATTATTTTCTTCTAGAATATCTAAGTTGGATTTTTATTAAATTGTATGAAAAATATTACAAACCCAAGAGAAATAATAAGATTTTTATAATCTCATTACATGTTAATCTTTTAGAAAGTAGCACAATATTAAATCAGGTGACTTACAGGAGTTTTGGAGCATTCAAAATTCACAGGTTTAAGTTTTTAAATTGGTGCAAATTACATTAGGAATGTCAAGACAGGATGTTGCAGATACTAAGCAATGTTATCTCCTAAACAGATTCAAAGCAGAACAAGAACAACTCAGTCCTGTGGGGTACTAGTTTTCCCATGCTCAAATGTGAAGTTATGTCCTAATCATCAAGTTTACAAAATCTAGAATATTGTCAAGATAATGTCAAAATTATCTTCACTTAAGCCTTGAAGGGCACTCTTGTATTTGTTGACAAGTGTCTTATGTTAGTAGTATTAGTGCATTGTGCAAAAATATTGGAAAACAATTTCAATTAAATCACAAAAAAGGTGAAGAAGCCAAAACCAATAGTAAAGACAACAGTCACCACTGAAAATAAAATAACTTATTAAAGCATGGCAAAAAGCAGCTGTGAAGGAAGCAATATGATAGAAAGACTTCATCTTAAACAAAATGAGTTAGTAAGGTAATGGTGGAAAAAAAGGAAACCATAGTAGGTTTCACTCTCCTTTTTCTTCCTTATTATCAGAGGTGTTTGTTAATTATGACACATTTAAATGACCCCCCCCAAGAAACTTTTCTTATTCCTTATTTTCTAATAGCGTGTCATTTTTATGCATCCAAATCTCACGTTACTGATTCTCTTCAGATTCCCATGTTACACAGTACACGGATGCTGTATTGCTATTGTGTTTCTAATTACACAATTCTAGCACAATTGCAGTATAGCTAGTTTGTTGAATGAGGATGTAAAAAGAGAAGCTTTAGTTCTGTAGATACACTTGCCCTATAGCTTTACAGTATTATAAACTGGTAGAGATCTTTTGTCTTAAGCATCTCTCATTTATGTTGTGCTCATCACTGAGTAATCTTTTGCAAACTCTGAATGACAAGTCACAAAACCCATGCTTAAATAGATTAGAACTAGGGACAAAACATAATAATTTGAAAGACTCCACCTGTTGAGTTAAATTCATAACCTGGCCACCCTTAGGAAAATGCTGAATATATTCCTATATGAGAAAGCTTTCAAATAATTAACAACTTAATCTTATATTTTGATAAATTGTTCAAAATCCAAACCTAAAGTCGGACTTGATAATTTTCAGCCTTGCAGGAATATCTGTCTGTACAGAACTTTTCCTTCTGGAAGCAATATAAGACACTGGAGTCTTCTAAGACCGAGTTGTGAGTTGTAGCAGTTGAATCCAAGCTTAGTACAAGTCCCACTCTGTTTGTGGTCCCCCATACTGTTCTCAGTTATTGCTCACCCATTCATTCACTCCTCCTGCTATATTAGCAAAGACACTAACCCTTATATTTTTGTTTTGCTCGTGTCATCATCTCCCTAAGGCAGATTAGAGTGCAAATCCTCAAATATACTGTCATTCCAAAACAGTTTGGCTTCTCCTGTGTTAAATCTTGTTCATCAATTGATAATGCCCTATATGCACTCTCATGTATATACTCCACTAGAGTATTAATGACAACTTCTATGCAGCTGTGCATAGAAAAACTATGCACTGAGTTTTAACCCCTTTTTTGCCACATGGATGTAAATGTTTTTATTTTAATACAGTTTCCTTTAATCTTAATGACTTACTGTCTTCCATCTCTGTCTTTGTTTAACCTGGCAGGTAGCCAAATACC
>NW_009192950.1:0-2260 GCF_000690835.1 Fulmarus glacialis
GGCGGCGCGGACACTTGTTTCGCAGGGTGGGAATAACTATGAAATAAGGGGCAAGAGGCGAGGGGGACGCGGGCAGGGCGGGCAGCGCGCTTTTAGCCCGTACTTCGCCAGCAGATTACCCTCCCCTCTGCACAGCCAGCACTGACATCTCCCCCGGACCAGCGGCACCAAAAGCTCCGTCCTGTTATCAAAGCAGGTGGACGCAGCCTCAGATCCAGGCTAAGGCGCCAGAGCTCTGCCCTCGCTTACAGCCAGGACAACTTTCTGGAAGCCAATGGCAGCCTCCGAGTGCCACTGGAATCACGAGAATTGCAAAGGTTTTTACGCCAGAAAAGAATAGAGTTTACTAGTGGTTTTGGGGCTGTTTATGGTTGTTTCCTAACAACAAACAAAAACCACACCGAATTCAACGCCCTGCCCCACAGAGTCCCTAGTCTGGGGTATTTATTATTGTTATTATTATTAATCGCTGTTATTATTTAGATCTATTTATTACTCAGGAGAAGGACAGGAGCTGATTCACAGCACAGCCTTCAGTTGCAATCCCTGCAGTCCTTTCGACTTGTCCTTTCTGGTTACGGCCGGGAAGCCCTCCCTGGGGACGAGAGATGAGGTGCTGGTAAATTAAAAAGTAACACCTTGCCCAGGGGCTTTGAGATGCCGTGTCTTTTTTAAAACCAAAACAAAAAAAAAATCCTGCCTTGTCCCTGTTCCAGAGGCGGAAAGAAAAACGGTTCGTGACACATGAATTGTAAAAGTTCACTTTTGTTTATTTGTTTGTTGAGATATTTTTAAGGGGGGGAAAAAAAGCACGATAAACATGAAAAGAGCTAAAAGCCTGGAGGACTGTAACTTCAGTGGATGGGTTTGAAGCGGGCAGACTCTGGCTACCTTTGGCCATCTGGCTGGTTTAAGCTTTTGCCCCCATGCTGTATGATTTTAGCTTAAAATCTCTTCCGTTGCAGTGCCGGTTTTATTGAATTCATCAAAAGCAAACTTTCCCCGAGTTTTCTTTTTTTTTTTTTTAAGAAGGGATAAAATAATAAGTCGACCACTGTGACATTCTCTGGGCTTAGGCCATTTTTCATAACGCAGCTGATACGCTTTTGTGCAGCTAAGGCGACCAAACACATGAATAACGAGAAAAGTCTCCCGAAAACTAAAGCTTCCAGCTTTTTCCATCTTTAAAAAGTTAAGTAAAATGAGAGGTGCGTGTAAAAAAAACCCTCCCAAATCCAAAAAACAAACCCCATCACGCCAAAGATCAGGGCAATACTTTTATACCTCTGAATGGTAACGATGCCTTTTAAACAACTTACTGCACACACGCACACACACACGCACACACACACACACGCACACACACACACTCACACAAAACTTTAAAGCTTGTGAAACTGCCCAGGTGGTGTTTATAGGACCGTAGCCAGTGGGTTGTAAAGAAATCCGAGACATTTGAAGGAGATTAGACTATTTAGAAATATATGATAAAACATTTTTTTTTTTTTAATTTTATTCCTGTTTCACTGTATCCACCGTGTTTAATGCAGGACTTGAAGGACCAAGTTGTCTGCAGCACTAAAGAAGAGTCCCACACATTGTGATGGTTTGGCAGGCGAGGGTAAGTTTATTTATTTTTTTTTTAAACGCGTTTTCTCATGCGTGTATGCTTGTGTTTAAAGTCTGCGCTGCAAAGAAAATATGCCCTCGTGATTTTAATGTCATTTTAGCCATAAACCAGTTTTGTGCTTAGAATCACGTCTCTAACGTTGTTGATGTTCTTCCTGGAATTTTGTCAAAAAAAAAAAAAAAAAAAAATCATCCCGCTTCTCCCAGCAGCAGAGGCAGGCAGCGGCCAGACCCCACGGTGCGGGACTGGGAGGCGACTGCCTCTATAGCACAAGGCAACAAGTAAGAATTTCACGAGCTTTCGCCTGGGTTCAGAATAATCGTTTTTATTTGGCAGTTTGTTGGGGTTTTTGGTTGTTGTGGTTTTTCTTTTTTTTTTAAATCCCACTGCCATGTATGTATTTATTTATTTATTTTGCACGTGCAGTCCCCAAACCTGAGTGCTTTAAGACCACAACTGTGAAACCCGGGTTTATTATGAAAACTACTGTACGTACAGCCTGGATGGAAGCACAGCCATTGGTTCAAACAAAATGACTATTGATTCAAAGTGCGAGCCCTCCAGGCTGAACCGAGAAGGAAGGAATAGGTCTCCGGGTTTTTTTTCTTTTTTTTTTCTTGGTGTCCCCCC
>NW_009192950.1:2289-2696 GCF_000690835.1 Fulmarus glacialis
AAGCTGCGAGTGTGACAACCACCACCCAGTCCTTTGATTCTTCTCTATTTTTTTGGACGGCAGGAAGAATTTCCCTATGAGAAATAATAAGGTTTGCTTGGAAAATTCTGCAGGCAGATCACCCTCAGAGATAAATTCCAGCCTTTCCTATTCAAAACATGGCTTTTTATTGCGACGACGTGGGGAGGAATGAGGATAATAAAGTAACTCGGTTCCTCCTCCCCCCTCCTCCCCACGCACTTTCAATGAGGAGTCAAACTGCACTTTCCTGCCACTGGTCTCCGCTCGCCCAATTTCTCCGGAGTTGCTGATACCTCCCTTCTCCCTGCGCTGGTGCGCCGGGCACTGAGCCGGCCGGCGGTGGGCAGCCCAGCTTCGTTTGTTCAGGGAGTGCGGAGGGAGAGGAA
>NW_009192950.1:2721-3698 GCF_000690835.1 Fulmarus glacialis
AAGAAAAAAAAAGGAGAGGGGGAGCAGAACAGTACAAAAACCACCAGCTTATTGGAAGGCGCTTGTTAGCAAAGGGAGGTGATGGTGCAGGAGCTGCACCCCGGGCACCCTCGGAACCTCCAGCCCTTCCACCCGGGAGCTGTCTGGAAGCGATCACAGCCGGCTCGCAGCTAATAATGTCCTTCGCAGAGGTTTGGTCTGCGGTGCTCGCGGAAAATGCAACTTTTGCCCCATTGGTTAGCTAGGTGAATTAGCACACACTGCAACTGAACAGTACTTGACCTTTGCCTTTATGTTTGCTCAAATGTTTGCCTAAAACACAATCACCCTTGACAAGAGAGCATGCTACCGTGTGACACTGCCTATTCAATAGATAGATGTTCCCTGCCACACACAACCCAGTTCAGCATTTTAAATAGCTTAGGTATTTGTAAAAGCCGTATAAATTAATGTCTGATGATTGCTAGTTGCTGGTTAAAGAGCCGACCGTTTAAGACGTAGAATGAGAGTCTGCTTAAAACACCCCAAACTAGACCAAACCCAACAACGGGCCGGACTAGGATATAAGGTCGGAAAAGCGAACTTGTGGCCAGGGCGATCAACAGATTCTTATTCTGCCCCGTTCAGAGCGTGGCTTGTCGACTGACAGAGTAGCCGGGCTGTGGAAAAGCCTGAGTTCAGGCACTGTCCGGTGACTGCTGATGGCAGAGATGTGCGGGGTGAGATGCAGCCGTGCACCTGAGAAATTCATAGGTGACACATGAGAAAGGATGGAGGCAGGCATGTTACCCTGATATAAATCTGACCTATTCTTCGTCCCACGAACCTCTCTTACCGAAATTGGGCAAACACCGCAAAACTTTGCGGGGGGGAAAGTTGCCATTTGGCGGGAGCGTTTTGTACGTGAATTTAATCGCTGAAGTCTGGAGTCCCAGGCGTGCCCCTAAACCCTGCACGGAAGAGACCTGGAGCCGGGC
>NW_009192951.1:0-8145 GCF_000690835.1 Fulmarus glacialis
GGGCTCAGGCGCAGGTAGGGGGTGAGAGCGCGGCGAGGGGTCTGGGGATGAGCGTGTCATGCTGATGGCATTCCGCAGATGAAAAGGGCTGTGAGATAGCAATACAGCATCGCCCTCAACAGAAAAGCTTAATGTTTGAGTGTGACTGTAGAGGTGCCAGGAGCATCCTCTGCAGGATTCAGAGGATGCACACAGGTGTATAGAGACCCATTTCCCCATCTCAAGAAGCTCTCAAGCGTTCAGCATTCTGGAAGGCCATCAGATACCACTGAAGTGCCTCTGTCACAGACAGGAGTTACACCAAAGTGGCAGCCACAGCGTGGGTTTGAGCCGGGATGCCGAGAGCTCGTGGCCATTATGCTGGCTGTGTTTAGGGTAAGTTAAAGTACGCAACAGAGGACCGTCGAGTCTTTCTTCGTCATTCCTTCCCACAAAGCCAATCCCATCACCAGCACCCTCAGTCTTTGTAACCCACAAAGACATTAGTATTTTACAAACTGTTAGCACAGAGCAAAGTTTTTCTTGCTTTCTGGTGCCCTCTGCTGCAGTGCACCTATCAAGGAACATCTTACCAGAGCCACATGTTAGCTCGGTCATGCAGCTGGGTCACTAGACCAGACCTACATCCCTAATCTGTCTGCTGCCCTGGTTTTGTCTTAGGCTTTCCCCAGTTTTTCTATCACAGCGACTGTGTCCTTGCCTTTTGTCCTTATCCTCTCTCTTGAAGCAATGCATACTTCCAGTTGGAGAGCTGAGTTTGGGCAAAGAGATCAAATACTTCTCCCTACAATGCTGACTCCATGTGGGGAAAGGACTGCTGAGGATCATTTTGAACCCCCCAAGAAGATCAAGCCCTCTTGCAACTCACTACACGAGAGCCAGAGAAAAGCTACTGTCTGCGCAAAAGGGCAGCGGTTACTGTGCAATTCCTGAGGGCACAGCAGAAATCCCCCCAGCAGCTTTGGACACACTCAGACCTCTCTTTCTTTGCTGTCAGACACACATCTGCTCAGCTGAGCTGCTCCTCAGATACCATCCTCAGGGCTGCTTCTCCGCTCAGAGCATGCACCAGCTAATAGCGAGTGTTAAGGAATCAAGATAACTTTGAGTATGGGCTAAGGCTTGATGCTCTGCTCCCCTCCTCAGGCAGGGCCAGAACCTGCTGTCCCACCTTTGTTGTTGGCAAAGATTGTCCTTCAAGAACCGGTTCACGGACTGAACTTCCCTAAATTACGCTAGATGTGGGACGCTAATCTCACTGCACAATGTAACCACCTCCCACGGAATGGACAAGGGAGAGCTTACCTGGAGTGACTCTGTCCAGGAGACTTCCTTGCCTACTCAGGTGCGCCTAGATCAGTTCCAGCATCCTGCACAAAGGAGGGTCACAAATACAGTCGTTACCTAATTATGATACAGCTAAAGCTCCAAGCCCCACCCCAATTACTAGGAAATAGTGAGCAACTGTGCTTAGGCCCTGTTTCCAGTTATTTTTCAAAAGGTTTGCCAAATTTCGACTTTTGGGCAAGATAAAGAAAAGGAAAGATATCCAACATCCCAGTTCCTTTTATTCATTGCCCACAAAAGCACAGTCCCTGGAGAGCCCTAAAGCAGGACTGAAGTATTCAAAGACAACCAAACCTCAGCCACCAAATTAAAACCGAAGTTATGTTTCATTGCAATACTCAATGAGCTGCACTCCATATTAACTTTTATCTTCTCCCTTACCCTCTCTTTGTGATCTTAACAAAGGTCTCTTGCTCCCACAGCAATACAAATAAATGAGGCCATGCTGTGCTAGTGGGTGCTGGGTTGCTGTGTTACAGCAGGTGTGTAAGATCGTTATGTTACATCTCCACATCTTTGATTCTTCCCAAGACTCCTTGGCATTCACCTGCATTGTGCTGCAGGAGCTCTGGGAAGCACTATTCATCCCAGAAGGGGACTGTGCTTATGCTGGAGAAATAAAACAGGATATGAAAATTAGATGTAGATAATTGAAGGGAGCGGGCAAGGGTTATCAAATGCAAGTGCTTAGAGGGATCGGAGATTAGGAAGAAGGTTGTAGTCTCCCTTGAAGCAATTTCAAGGCATTTTCTGAGGAGGTGTTACCCAAGTGAACTGCTTTTTGAAATATGATAAATCTAGTGCAGGTCAGAAGAACTGTTCTTCTGTCCTTCCTGGGTGGACTGCCTACGACCAAATTAATCCTGCTAATCCATATATTAGTTCTGGCTAAAGATGTTGTATTTCTCTAAAAAGGCCATTGCTGAACACCATCTGTTAATTTATTTTCTTGGGTCACCAAAAATGCCAAAAAAACCCTCCAACCTTCTTCCTGTCACAGCCACAGCTCTTTGTTAATGCTGCCTTGTGCTAGAGCTGCCAGGGATAGCAAAGCTGGCCTGCTGGTCTTTGGCATCTAGAGCCGAGTCTCCCTCCACCCGCAGCAGTGGCATAAGCTTGCTGAACCTTTTATTCGTTTATCCCTTGCGAGTGAGATGTTCGTGCAGACCAGACACTCGCTTTGACATCTTGTTTCTTTGGCTGATTCCCAAAGATTCTCCAGTTCTCCCTGGGTCCTTCATCAAAAATGGGGAAGCTAAAACCTGGTATTTCTAGTGTACAGATGCAAGTAGAACAGTTTATATAGAAGCGGAGTTAACCTTCCAGGCCGCCTTTATATGTCACAAAGAAGCAAAAATAAACGGATAAAAAGGTAGGTTTGGGTTTTTTTTACTTTAAAGGCAAGCTTTGGAGTCCTGATTTAATGCAATGTAAAACTCTTGCTGAACACATGCTTAAATGCCATTATGCCAGGTACTTTGGGAGAAGTGATTGACTTAGATTCATTAAGAGCTCTTTTCCCTGCCAATGAAGTGCCGAATGCAACAACACAAGTCTCACAAAAGCTGATTCCCAGACAGCTGCTTGTTTCTGTGAGCTGCAGGTCAGATGCAAAGATTCACAGCATAAAGGAAATTCTGAGACATTGCAACAGATCAAGGGACAACACTGCTGTTGCTCGGCTCTCCGATCGAGCTGTGCTGCTGAGGCCTTCTGCAGTTGGAGTCCTCTCTCCCTTTGTCCATCAGCACTGCCACCAGCATGGGGCAGATCTCTGTGACAGGAGAGCACTGTGTAAAAGCTCGCAGTTATTTTTAAATACCTTGTTATTTCAAAAAGCACACGATTTCTAATGCCAATTCAAGAGAAACCCTGCTAATTTCAAAAGCTTCAGATGCATAAAAACTGCTTCAAGAGAAGAGAAGGATTTGGTGGTTCCTTTAACTGCTAAGGCATCCGTTGTTATGCAAATTATTCCTAATGGCTCAGGAATTAAACGTTTATTACAGTGCTGAATGCTCCTGCAAGGATTATAAACTCTGTGGAATATTTGTGCCTGCTAAATCCATACTGAATTTAGATGAGCTGTGAATTTTCTATAGGTAAAGAGCTGGGGCAGAGAATACAAAGGACTGGAGAGGCACAAATGTTCGCTGGAACCTTTCTGTCCTAGGGAGAGGAAGGAAAATGCCCCTCGCTGCATGGATGGTGGCATTGCATTAGCAGAGTTCTGATGGTGGGGAGATCAGGAGGAGTTGCTTTACTTCTTCACGTTATGACCCTAGGTACAGGCAAGGAAAGTGGAGACAAATAAACGATATCACAGCCCCTTTTACTTCACACACAGCCACAGGGAGCAAGTGATCATCTTACCTGCCACATGAATACTGCAGCAAGACCAAGGCCTTCTGAAGATGGGTGCATCTTTCAGGGCTGAGCAAAATACTTGACCTTCAAATCCAGGTGGTGCAGATAAACAGAATGCCTTCACATTTTTCAACACAGGCCAGAGGAAACAGCTTATTAGTAACTATTCACTTCTCGCAATGTGTCCTCCTGGGGATTTTTAGAAATCAAATGGTTTCATAGCTACTCTTTTAGCAGCACTACCACCAAGCACCCTACTAAACCTTCACTGGTTACACTGACAATATATGGGACCTATAAGTGTTTTCTACAGAAGTGCTATCCTTCTAAGCTGAAAGTCAATAGGAGCTATAGGTCCATTTCCCTTATGCACGCTGAGTGGTCCTGGTGGATGTAAGTGGGATGGCTGGAAACAGACCCCGAATTTCCCTGCCTCCTCATGTTAAAGGGCAGTATTACCACACTGTACCTCATTCCAGGTTTCCATTTTCCTGCTAGAATCCCATCAAGTTTGCAGGCACCATCTGAAAACCAGAGGATGTTTGTGATGGGTCCTTGCATCATCTGTGTGGAACAAGCAGTATTTAATAAACACATACTCTGAGATAAGTGAAATTTGAATAGTTGCTGTTGAGAAACATCGTTGGAACTGGCTACTGAGGTCTTTGAATTACAGCTGCACCTTGCTCATTTATGAGAAAATCCCTTTTATCTGCAAATAATCTTCTCCCCCTCTCCCTGCCCCTTCACAGACTTTTGCTCAATTGTTTATCTCTGGAAGGTTACTGCATTTCTCCATGGAACAAAGGAAGAGCTATTTTCCTTCACAATGCATGCTCTTTGTTTCACATGAAAATATCAACAGGGAAAGTGGAAAATCATGGGCTTTGTCATCCTATTTATTCTGGGAACCCTGATTTCATTTCAGAGGAAAATAAGTTTTCCTTGAGATACAAATCCCATCCGTAGTCAACAGCACCTAAGCTTCACCTTTCTGCAAAGCAGCAGCGCCTTGTCTGACTAAGACCATCCCCCACATTCCCTTTTTCTTCCTTCTTTGCTTCCAGTCTGGCACGTCACCTTCCTATGGCTCTGAGAATATCATGTGGGAAGGAGCAGGACCTGGGATGCCATCTCCTTTAGTTTTTGAAGTGTCAGTAGAAACTTCTTTGCTCTGACTAGGTGCTTTGCTTGATCTCCCACTTTATTTCCCGGTTTTGTGTGGTGTGAATAATTACAGTCATATAACTTTTACCTTCCTCCCCTGATGGTTTTGTGTGGTGTGAATAATTAGTCATATAACTTTTACCTTCCTCCCCTGAAGGGGTGGCAAAAGGCCTCAGGCTCTCTATGCTGTTTACTACACTGTAATGTTGATAGTTTGAAAGTTTGTGAAACTTCTTATCTCTATGCCGTTTACTACACTGTAATATTGATAGTTTGAAAGTTTGTGAAACTTCTTCTCGGGAAAGATAACTCTCCTCAGTCACACAGTTCAAAATAGCCAGCTCTCTATGGCTTATGATGTAGAACTAGCAAACTGCACTATTTGTATTTTAAAAAGTAGTAGTAAATGAATTCAATCGTGGGTTTTCGTACATTGTTTTTGTCCCAGCCAGTAAATTAAAAATATCAAGACAGTTGGCTTGAAATCTCCTACGAAGCAGCCCACAGTATTCCATAAATAGCCCCACAAAAAATACTTGCTTTGTAGGTTTTTGGTGACACAGAAAAAGAGGCAAAACTTCTCATGCTTTTTAAGGCTGGAAATTTCAGATGACTGAAGAGCTTAACACCCATAATGCTCCAGGCTTTTATTAGGATATTAATAAAACACATTCAAACAACTTAATTTCTGCTGCACAATCTGATCAGAATATGACCAGCGCTCAGTAAACTAAGAGCAGCTCATAGGGATCTGGTCCCCTCCTACCTGGCACTCGGCCTGAAAGGTGGGCAACAAAAAGGCATCAACAGATAAAGGGAAAGGTTGGCAAACCGCATGTGCCCCACGCTGCGGTCTGGAAATGGTACAGAGGATTAGCCAGAAGTTTGTTTTCTTCTTAATTACAGAAAGTATAGGACTAAGCTAACACTCACTGACAGAGAGACTGTGAAAAGGAGCACCACACAGCATGGGTTGCCCACGAAGGATGAAGCGAGCGCATGTGGGACAGGCAGTTGGATGCATCACTGGAAAATTACCTGGGGAAAGAGCTCCTTGCGTCAGGACAGTTAAACGAGAGCAACAAGTTCACGCTTGGCATGGCACGAGGCGCACTTGTAGACATCCTCCCTCCTCTTCTATGACCTCCTGGGGATATGCCCTTCTGCTCTGTGGCCACGAGGAATACCAGGACCTGCAGTGGGGAACAGCCTCAGTAACACCCCTCCTTTGGGACCTCAACCCAACACAAGCCCCCTGAGAGGTGATGGGACCTCGGCGACCCAAGGGTTGCCCCCTTGGGTGCTGAGCAGTGAGGCTTCCTGGGGGCCTGGTGCATGGAGACCCCTCTGAGAGAGGTGCCGGGCTGGGGATAAAAATGGGTGGGATTTGATGGCACCCTCGTGTATCTCAAAGGATACATGGGCGCAGGGGGCTGATGCCTTCCTCAGAGCAGGGACAGATCGCAGCACCTCTCTGCAAGCACCCACAGAAACACCCTCCTGGAGATGCAGAGTCCTCAGTGTAGCGGTAAGCACAAGGACATACCCTGCCACACCTGAACCAATAGGAACAACTTCTACCTTAACGTTTGTAATATAAGAAAATGTTTTTTAAAAAAGCCTATTCTTCTGAATTATTTTCCCTCCTCCTCTCGCTCATTTGCAGATATGAACTATAATCCTAGGGTATAGTTAAAAGTTTGCTATGCAAAAATCACAGACTGCTTATGCCCGCAATAGATTCTAGTAAGGAAAAGAAATCAACATTGAAAGCAAGGCATAGCAATTAATGTTTGGATGCATGCTCATTATTAGCTCTACAGTAGGCCAGGCAGAACTGCGGCGATGCCATAAGCTAGAAAGCATTGCTAATACAGTAGAACACTAGACACAAGTGGCTGCCTCAGCAGAGAGCGAGGTTGCTGTGCATGCCATGTAAAAAGGCAGTAATAAGAGGTGTGCGATTCACGTAGAAATACTGAATTGCTACAAGCAGCACGAAGATTACACACTATTATGTGAAAGAACATTAAAGCAGCAAAATTATTTTGAGGAACTGTCTCAGTGCCAGCTTGTTAGCAAGAGATAAAATAGCTTTTCAGAGATTTGCACAAAGATGGAGAGAGAAGGGGAAAGACTGCCAAAGGAGGACTCTGAGCAATCTGTGGGCAGAGGCTCTTCCACCACCAGTAATGGTGTGAAGAGGCAGAATGAAGGTCAGCATCAACGAGAAGAGAGAGAGATGCACTGTGTGGGGATTGACGCACCTTGAATTGCCTTCAAAATGGAGACTTTGGCACAGGCTGAGACTCCATTTTATTCAAGTTCTAAAACGGTGGAAACAAAAAAGAATCTATTTTCTGTTTTCTTGCCCATCCTTGTACAAACAGTTACTTTTATCTGTCTTTACTCCACACTGACTCTGTTCACTCTGTGTTCAGTCTCTCTTGCTGTATTCCTAGACAAACTGTTCAGTCATTCAGTAATCAATTTAGTGATCTCAATTGCAACACTCAGTGGAGGAGAAAACAAGTTTGCAGGCTGAACGTCATCCCTCCAGGAGGGCTTCAGTCTTACTCCTTCGCCTGGGGAAAGGCATTTGTCTGGGATTTTTTTTTCCCTGTAGAATAGAGAACAATAATAATGTTAAATGCTTAAGCAGAAGTAATTGATATGGCAGCAGAGACAGTTTCTCTCTTTATAAAAAAGAGAAGCTCTCTCTTCTCTTCTACATGAACAGATGCAGGCACGTTGTAAAGATTTCGTCATTTATATAGATACACATATGTACATTGTAGATGCAACACAGATAAAAGACATATAGAGAATAAGTATGATAATAAATACAGTATCACATAGAGTTGAATATATTTCAAAAGACTGACCCATCCACCTATCTTCTGACTTATTTTGAGGCACGAGACTCTAACCCAGAAGAACTGCAGCTCCCAGAGACCACCAGAGGCTTCTCAGAGAATGGAGACCTGACTTCGCAGAGCGATTTCCACCTAAAGCTGCACCACTTATTTGCTACCGAAACAACAACAAAAAAAAATCGCCTCAGGAAGTTGGAAGAGGAGTAAATCAATGAAGCGTTTGCCCCTGCCTGAGGAGTCTCCGAAGAGCTGAATATACCGGTGGCCTTACCGACACGCTCAATCACCGGAGGGAGACTAGCGCAGCAAGCGAAACGGGACCGGGTCAGGCCGCGGACCCCCCGCCTCCCCGCCGGGCCGCTCACCGGCTCCGGGGCCCGCGTTGGGG
>NW_009192952.1:0-2354 GCF_000690835.1 Fulmarus glacialis
CTCTGCCGCGCCCCTGCCTTTGCTCAGACGGGCCAACGGGGTTTTCTGTGTGACTTGGCAGTAAAACTCGCATCCATTTTATTGAACCAGAAGGAAGAAAAGGGGAAAAAAGTGCTAACTTACAGTAATAAAGGGCTTTTGAACATCTCAGCTGGATATTTTTCTTCATGAGTGAGAAAGCCAAATGTTATCTTGACATTTAATCTTTAATAATAAAAAAAGGCTCTTTCTTTGCCAGTGAATTCCAAAATCTGTTTACTCGCTCATGCCTTATTTCTTTTAACTTGCTAGCTTAGATGTTCTACTTACTTCCCCCTGCTACCAGTTGAGAGCTGCATTAAATCATTTATTTTGTAAAATTTACTTTCCTGTCATTGCAGAGCCGACAGCTGCCGGGTTGACTTTTTTTTGACTAGTTAATTAATTCATTTGGAAACTGGGGACCTCTGGGGAGGGCGGTGCAGGGGGAAGGGGCCAGGGCAGGAGAGGTGGTGGCCCAGCAGCAAACCCGGGCTGAGCCCACCACAGCCCCCGTGAGGCGCTGCCAGAGCCTTCCCTTGGGCTGCCCTTGTCGGGAGAGCAGGGCTTTCTGCCGGGCTGGTGTCCATCCCCAGTGAAACCCTGCAGTCGGTCAGCGCGGCTCTGACCTGCGGGCTGGCGGCAGAGGGTTATTGCAGGCTATCAAATTTTATAAACCCTTTTTAGTGCTTAATAAAGATGCACGGGAAGTTGCAGCCAGAGGAAAAGGCTGCCGAAATCTTGGCGCAGCCTGGAACGTGGAGGTGACGGGATCTGCCGCGGGTCGGGTGCCCGGTTGTACTGATAGCTGCAGAGCCTGGCGGGGGCTCCCGGGGAAGGCTGCGGTGTTCGCCACCGCCGCCGGACTTGTCCCGTCCCCAGGCGTGTTTGCAACAGCGTGCTCAGCCTGTAACCGGGAGGCGCAAGGCCAGCGTTAGCCGTTCGCAGTGGGTGTCTCGGTGCTGCCGGTACCTGCACGCGGCGGGGATGCGGTGAGACGCTAGTTGGGCGTGACGGTGCGGGCAGGCAAGTCTCCGCGTGCTCCCGAAGGACCTTGCGAGTACCACTCAGGTGTAGCTCCAGCTTCCCGCAAGCCATTTCCATCCAGCTCCTCCTAGTCTGCTAACTTTTCTTTTGCATTGAAACCTCTTACTCATAAATTTTACATCCAAGAGCAACTGTGAGAAATGCAGAAGCCTGATCATCTAACATGCTTTAATATCTAAATTTATTCTTTAGTACCATTCTTATTTACATTGTTTTTCTGTCTCAAAAAAAAAAATATAAAGGGAGGAAAAAAATAAAATTTTCCTTTACTTCCACATTAGGAGGTGAGTTGTCATACACCCTCTGGAATTCTTTTTTGCTTTTGATCTTTATTTATTTGTTTAATTTTGGTTGATGTCCCAAGCATGGTTTTGGAGACGAAGGTAGGTCTTCGCTCTCCAAATCAAAAGGAAAAAAAATAAATAAAACAACACTCTCCTTGGTCATATTAAAAAAAAAATTCCAAACTGTTCCATTCCATACCATTTAAAGAAAAAAAAAAAATCAACTATTGAACTATTTCTACAGCTTACTGATTTAAAAGGGCGGGTTTTTTTCAAAAGTATCGAATGGATCCAAAAACGATTTTACTAGATGCGATTGAAGTTATTTGCTGTCAACATTTTAATATCAATATTACCACAATGTGTAGTCTCAAACTAGTTCCTTTGTAGTTTGCATGGGATGTGAATGCTGTCTCGGCGTGCCCAGACCTAGAGAACTTGTTACTACTGCATGAGCATCAAGTCAGATGTTGAAAAATATCTATTATATTTTGTGATAATTTGGTGAAAATGAGCACCTCCAGTCTCTGGTTGCAGTAGTGTGTTGAATGATTGTTCTTTTTTTTTTATATATATCCATATCTATATTTTTGGAGCTCTAAGCTTCGTAGTAGTACGGGCTGACTCTTATCCAGTACTTGCTCTCCTTTCGCATGGCCTTGGTTAAGTGTTAGAAGTTGGGCCTAGGCTGTTTATTCTGGTGTTTGGCTTTGTAATAACGGTGCATGCCCGGCGTCTGGCCTCATACCCAGCTTTATTCTCTGCACACCAGTCTTGAATAGCTACAGTGCTCAACCGAATTTTGGCGCACCCGCTTCCCCGGCAGGCTCCAACCCAGCCCGACCCGGAGGCTTCCCCGGGGCCAACAGCCCAGGGCCCGTCGCGGACCTCTACGGCACGGCCAGCCAGGACTCCGGCGTGGGTAACTACATAAGCGCCGCCAGCCCGCAGCCGGGCTCCGGCTTCGGCCACGGGATCGCCGTAAGTACCGCGCGTGCCGGCACC
>NW_009192953.1:0-61157 GCF_000690835.1 Fulmarus glacialis
GGGACAAGAGAGGGGGGGAAACCAGCCCACAAGCCCAGCTCAGCAAGGAGCGGGTCCAGGGATGAGGGTGCCAGGAATGTGCAGCCTCGGCAGGCAGGCAGGGCGGACACTAGCGCCTATTCAAGACCAGGCACAGGCGCCTATTGTTCCGGGGGCCCCGCATGAATGTTTGCAGTTTTAATTGCAAAAACATTTGCTAATTCCGCTCAGGAATGAATTTGGGCTCATTTGTTGTCTGGCTATTAATAGTGGGGGGGGGGGAGGAGGGGGACAGCAGCCGGTGGGCTTGCATTGCCCTCCCCCAGTCTGCCCAGACGGCAGAAGGAGAAAATGGGACGGAGTGGGGTTACGGTGACAACCAGCAACTGATTACTAAAATACCCGGGGCTGCGCATGCATGCATGTGTCTACAGACACACAAATAACTGTTTTGGGTCAACTCAAGACTGAAGTGTATTGAAATATTTCAAACAGCTTATCTAAGGACAAAGCAATTCTCCAATAACTCCAAATAACTTGTAGAGCCTCTTGGGCCTCAAATAAAGTGAGATTTGGGCACTATTTACCAAAAAAGCGAGCGGAGGGGTGTGAAGATGACTCTGACGCTCATCTGCGATGAGGAGATGGTTGTCACGCGCTTCAGGGTCTGCTGTTCACTTGCTTTACTGTCGTTTGTAGCAGAAGCAGTTTCAGCAGCAGAAGTTGGGAGTGCCTGATGCTGGAGCATCGCGTAGTTTTCCAGGTGCTAACTCTGGATTCGGATGCTCCCTTTGAATGAGAAAAATGACAGACTTAACACAACTTTTCCTTACAGTTGCAAGGTAGAAAAGTACCCCATTTCCTTCCTCTGTTATGTGAGCAGTGCCTAAGTGTCCTGTTGAATCTGGCCTAAAAGATAGCAAGACTGAAAATGAACTACAGATACTTTTGCATTTCTTTAGACAGACCAAAGTTGCTAAAAACAGCCAAACACCACTAGTTTCACACCTCTGCCTGAGAACATTTATCTGGTGAGTAAATCAAGTGGTAACAGGGTTTGCTCTCCGTTTAAATACAATGGGTTCTGGCCAAATTGAAGTGCCTTATCCTGTACTGATTTCCAGCTGTTTTCAAATTTGGGGTCATAAGCCCAGAAGAGTGGGCAGAAGCGAGGCTGAGAATAAAAAAGTTTGTTCCGCTACACTTGACTTTACATGCTGCGGGGCATCCCGCTAAGTTAAGGTTACTCTGTCAGCAGTACATAAAATTAAACACGTCCTGAAGTCTGCAGGGTTGGTGCTGGATAGAGGAATAGGAGTGAGACCATAAGGATGCATTTGATGCCAACTGATTACTTGGGGGGGGGGAAAAAAGGAATCTGACAAAGCTAACGATGCTGAGATCCCAGGCGGCAAACCTCTGACTTGTATGCTTTAGACTATAAGCGTGCATTTGACTATAAGGTGCTGCTTAGACTATAAGCGCTGCGGAACAGGGATTGCCTCTTCCTGCGGTGTTATTGCCAGAACAGACCCTACTCTTGATCACGGCCTTAAAACATTGCCATGATACAGGAGCCAGCGAAGCATGGGGTATTTGGTGCATACCCAGCTCTAGGCACTAAAAGCATCTAAAGATTCTGCACATCAGGGAAATGCCACGGTCATAATTATGCTAGCAGAAGTTACTGGCATCAGTGATGGAAAGTGGGGCTTACAGTTGACATCAGTGTTACGTCCTACCTTGAAGTCTCTGTTGCAGGCTTCCCCATGGAAATGTGGATTTTGAGGATTGACGTGCTGGACTGAGGGTAGAGCTGTGCAGCCCTTCCCAAAACTGTCAAGTATTTCTTGTTGAAAATAAAACACGTTGATACCTTATAGTCCTTGATGGGGAGATCCGGCAAGTCCCTGGCACATTTCAGTTTTAAAGCTCAATGTATTCAAATCTCCCTTTGATTTGATTCTGAGGTTTTGGTAATATGTTGGATTTTGCAAAGGGCTTTTCAAAATCTACAGAGTAGAAGTTCTCATTTCCTTTTTTTTTTTTATTTTTAATACATGAAGTCCATCTGTCCCAGTCATCAACAACTGTTCCGAGTCAGCTGTCAGTGCCAAAAACCACTCAGTGGAAGTGTTGTTAGCTCTACTGCAGTTATGATAAGTTGCTTGGTATTTTCTGATGGGAAGATTTGCAGTATTGCTTTCTTTTCAACAGGCAGTAAAAAATCAGGACAAACAGGTTTGAGAGCCATGCCAAAATCAGACACTTAATAACATTTTCAAAAAAATTCTTAGGAAGGGCTTGGTGTTCCTATTTGGGTAAGCAATATCTGGCATCACCACCAAAGAGTAGTTGGATGCACATCTATTTTACAGCTGTTGACAAAGAACGTGACACCAGCACATTCCCTCTTGCTCTGAATACTTCTGAGAATTACTTGGTTACTGAAGCACAACTAGGTTCAAAGAGTAAAATGTATTTTTTTTAGCGAGGAGAAAAAGCGGTGGACTGAGATGTTGCTCTGATAGTGAACTTAGGTTCTTTTCCTGACCTGTTTATTTCCCTTGTACAAGTTGAATTCTGGGTCTCTTGTCCCACTGCAACTGTTCTTCCATTATCTGTCCACACACGGAGGATTTGCACCAGGAACACACACTGAGTTGCCAAAAATCACCTAAACAAGTAAATAAAGCGGAATGAGCTTCTGCATTTAGCTTCACAAATAAGGACGAAAGCTGCTCTACGTAACAGCTGTGGGTGGACCTGGTTTCTGAGCCTGCTGCCAGTTTGCCCCTAACTTTAGCCATCTCCAAAGGGTAAAACGTTGGTTAGCCCCGACTTGCTCCTGCTTTCCTTGCAGCTTACTTGGATTATCATTTAAGTTCCTCTTGCAAGTTGCGTTCACTGCTTTATCATCCTTTGCCATGAGCGTTAGTGTGTTGAAGCAGAACTGGCCTCCCAGTTGTATATTTAGAGCTAATTGCATCGAGCCCTGATGATCCGGAGGAGGTTCGTGAACTCCTTACAGAGCAGGCCTGAAGTGGTGGGAGGGAGTTAGCAAGCGGAAAGATTTCCACAGACCAACAGGATCCTGAGTCCTCAAGAGTCCTTTTCTGCAAAACAAGAGCGTGTATTGCTAACGTGCCCCTCAGCAAGATAAAACGACTGCTCTATGAGTAAAAGCTGGTGGCCTGCTTTGAAACTGCCGTTTATACAAAAAGAGATGAATTCAAGATATAGAATTAATTAGGATAATTACATTCTCAATCTTGCTTCTCTATCAACTGGAATGTGAACTGCACCATCTCCAATTGATAAGGGCTGTTTGCCTTCCCTCCGAACCCCTAGGGAGTATCATGTTTTTATAAGACACAGGATTAAAACCAAATTCAACCAGTAAACGTCGGTTCCATGTAGTGGAGGAGTAAGGGCGTGTACCATGCAACAAAACCCATTCCTTCGCTGAGTCAGGACATGGCCTAAGAACCAGTTAATGGCTTTAATTGCACTAATGAATGTTCTGGACGCAGTCTTAATTTTCACCCAAAGGGGCTGGATTGCTGTTTGGGTGCAGTTCTGTCAATAGCTGCGCTTGGGGCAGAGGAAATACCTGCTGGGTTGCAGTTCTTAAACTCCCATGCTGGAAATGAGAGTTTTCAGTTTCAGAAAAATAAACAATAACATAAAAACTGGACTTTTTTTTGGCTGGAAAGCTCAGGTCTCTGTTTGCTTATGACCCTACGGAGTGCTAACACCCTTAGTATTAACCTAAGATTAGAGGTATTGTTTGGAGAGTTTAATTCTTTTTCTAGAGACTCACCAGCAAAAGAGTACATCTGTGGGGAACAGGACAGCAAGACGCTCCGTGGACTGCACCAGAACATTGGTCTCAAGGATAACCAACTCCTCACAAACTTCTGCTTCTCATTTTAGATAAGCGGAGGTCAAGCAGGCTTCCTCTGGGGATAAATGTTGAGCGAGGTGTATATTAAAGATGTTTCCTGCACAAGAATGGCCAGCTGAGGTTCTGTTATCACTTCTTCCTCAGCAGTCGCTAACTTTGATTGCCTTGCTGCATTTCATACTGTACGAAAGCTTTGTGTGACTCCTGTGCAGAAGTTCAGCTGTCTAACACACAGCTTGGAAGCGCAAAACCAAGACAGCTGCATAATTGAGCTGGTGCTCAGTTCTTATTAGAGCAGCATCCCAAGCCAGGCCTTCAAATTTCTTAGAAAAAACACGAATATGCAAGAAGCGAGGTCTAGAGAAAGTGTTCCTCTGCAGTTCTTAAGTGTCTTGTCAAAGCTCCTTCTCTGCTGCGTTGGGTGTTGAAGGAAATTGCTTTTGGTGTATGTTCCAACCAGACAACTGGCAGAGAAAAGAGCAGCAGATGCAGAAGCAAAATTTATAAATGAGAGTTGGCAAAGAAAAAAAAAAAAGAAAAAAAAAAAAGGAAAAATAATCTCTGCAATTTCCCCTACTCCTGAGAGCACAGTTGGGTAGGATTCCCATGAACTCACCTGCAGACTGCTGAGAGCCTTCAAGTGGGAGTCCAGTCAACACTGGGCTGGCATTAACTAATTAAAAAGAAAATCAGCCACATACATGCTGTAACCTGACAGCCCACAGGTACTTGAGATAAGCTCAAAAAATTAATGGGAATTGTTCTGTCATGCAAGAATCACTTGTCAGTATAAATAATATAATGTATTGGGTGATGTAGTGCCCCTCGTGGGATGGAGCACAGGGCTTAACGCAGAGTTAGTTACAAGGGGAAATGAAGGTTTCAGCGCAGCAGTAGATGAAGTAGATGAAATTAAATTGTGTTCAGATAATGCTCAAGGTTTTCTTTTTTTTTTTTTAAAAGTCATAAATCCCAGGGATTTCAAAGTTGAAGCCAGAACACACTCTAACCTACTCCCCTCAATGTACCTGATTATTACAACACAAATGTAAGATCAGCGGGATTTTAAGAGTCCTCTTAATTCATTTGGGCGCAGCTGGCTCATTTGAAGACATTGAGCTTTAAAACTGCAGTGTGCCAGGGACTTACTATATTTTTGGCATGTGGCTAAAAGGTAGCAGTTGGCAATGTTCAGCAGTATTTCAAGATTTTTAATCGCGTTATTAGAAATATATTTTGGTGGCCTAGGTAAGATTTTCTGCTGAGCTGCAGAAATCCACTGAGATCTAAGGGGACTTGTTCCCATTACTAGGCTGTGTTTCTAACGCCTATGGCCTCTTCTGAAAATCCCCACCTTAATAAGCTTTGGGGCAATTCCTTATATAAGTGGCCAGCATTTTATAGGTAGGATGTAAATTGGGGCACTTTGTTTTAGACTCTGTTTTGGAGGGTGGAAGTATAATACTTCTAAAAATTCGGGTCCATTGAAAGCGTCCAACTTCCATGCTCACTCCCCGACCTGAGACGCCTAATTCACTTGCCATTTTTGACAGTCTTGTCCAGTATGTCTCAAGATGTATAACCACGAAGTCTTTCAGTGGTTGCTGAAGGAGCCCATAATATTCTACATATCCAAAGTGAGTCAGAATTTTTGTTTCATTAGCAATAAGGAATAAGACTGGCGAACAATGCCATGAAAGAGAAGTTTTCAGAAACCAAGCTTACCTTTTAACAGGGCCAGCGGTGCTCTGCACAGCAGCCCTGCTTTTCATCCCCAGTAGAAAGGTTCCTGCCACTTTGCGTCTCGCCGGGGTGGCTCTGTGCTCTCTCAGGCTGGCTCGAGGGGAGTTGGTTGCACAGCTGAGGACTTAATGATTTTGTCTGCACATAAATGTACAAGGCTCTGCTTGATCTTTTAGGTCAAGATGGAGACAGTATTTTTGTTTTGCTAGGATGCTATGCTTGGAAAACAAAGGCCTCGATAGATGTTACTGCTTTTACCCGCATTACAGTAGCACGTACGGCTTCTGTTCATGGATCGGTGTCTGTCTTTGCTAGGTGCTGTCAAAAAAAAAAGAAAGAGCATGAAGAAACTCACTCTACTCATTTGTGTCCTCGCTCAATGAAAGCTACCCAAAAGACTAATTCATCGCGCTATTGGGCTGCCGTAAAGATGAGGAACATTCCTTAGAGTATTGGATGATAATGGCTGCATGAGCAGCCCTTGAATCACAGCAGCGGAAAGAACTGAGTGTCCATAACCAAGGCAGCATCTACCACATACCCCGAGGATCCATTAAGGAGATTGCTGCCTGCTAATGGACTTCCTCCTGAGGCACTCTGGCTGCTAACACTCTCTTGAATAATTTCCGGGAGCTTACACAGTTAACAGCAGGGAAGGTGTTGCGAAGTCCTGCAGTTCTTGCTGCTTCTGTAAAATAGCTTTTATCCCCTCAAAGGATCTTACCAACAGCTATTTTTAATACACACTTAAATCTTTGCTTTAATCTTTTTCTTCTGCATTGATCTCTGCCAAAAGCCCAAAGATAAATATTTCTTTACACCCACCATGTTGTTTGGAGTTTAGTTATTTTTAGAGCCTGGAAAACATCCGCTCTGTAGTAGCAAGGTCCTCTGCATCAGTAACATACCTTCGAAGGGGAAGTCCCAGCTCTGTGCACAACTTGTACCTCTGGACCAGCCCTGACTTCCCCAGCTGGTGGGAGTCCCCCATCCTTGGAAGAGTGGGTTGTTTTTGTTGAAGTGTTTAGATACCAACAACCAAGGTGGAAGGAATAATACACAACCCCCTATTAGTGTGAATGATCTGTGCTTTGCTGGCAGGACTGGATACACATGCCATGAGACAGGTTAGCTTCAACCACCATGGATCTCCTTGTTGATCTAGTAGCTCCTACAGCAGACGACACGAGGTTTGTTTCCCTCTTTGGTCTTAGCTTGTCTGCTGAGATTGCACATAGTGTACATCGATGGGGCTAGTCTGATTTCTCAGGGAGCGAGGAGGCAATGGCTTATCTCATTTCTTGTGCACGAGCAAATAGCTATTAGTTGGCTGCAGCTTGGTCAGTGCTGATGGAGTTGCCTTTGAACTGGCTATCTGGAGATGAAAGGCAGAGTGCCTTGTAATCGCCTCCTGAGTCGCACAGGTTGTCCCTCAAGCAGAACTGGCTAGTTGAATTGGTAAGCATCCTTATGTACCTGGTGTTTTCCCTTCGTTTTGGCCAGTTTTCAACATCCCGTAAATAACAGGACAGTGCGGAGCTCTGCCTGCCAAAGTTGCCATGTGCGTGCTGGAGGGGAGGTTAAACCAGGTACTAACTTCTTTCTTCTTCCATCAAAAATCCTCTGGTGGGCCCGGCCAACACACAGCTGTCCTCACCCACAGGCACTGCATGCTCTCCCACACAACAGGGCAAGATAAGCCCTTTGAAGTCTGCGTTTGGGCTGGCAGCAGCTTCTAAGGCACTCCCGTGCCCCCCTCTCCCAGTTGCCAACTGTGCCTTGAGTTCTCCAAGTCAACAGCTGAGCTACGATCAGGGCTGGTACGTCCGCAGCGCTGGATCGCTGGGGCTTTGCCAGGGGACAGAGGGGACTCCAGATTCCAGTTCATTTGCGGTGCTCTGAGAGCATGGGAGGGCTCAGGGGCTTCTTCCCCGACGTTGCGCCGAGGCGTGCTCGTTGCCCGCCAGCAGCCCGCTGTTGGTCAACAATAGCGATTGTTCTCCTCGCCTGGGGAGGCTCCTGGTGTTCTGCTGCAGGCTCCTTGATCCTCCTCTTTCTGCAAATATTTGGAAAAGATTCAGTTTGGCCATTTTGACGGTTTGACTCAGCTGTTAAATGACAAAGGCAAGCTGGACTCGGGTTCACCGTGATAACAAGTAGCTCTGCGAAGAGGGGAGATGAGGGTCAAATTCGGAGATGAGGCAGCATGCTCTGTGGGAGAAGCACAGAGGATGTGCGGTGACCTGGCCTCAACTGTTAGAGCCAGAGCTGGGTTGCGTGCAGCAGTTCTGCCTGCCGCATGTAAGGGGATCCCTAACTTTCTTGGCTGTAACGCTGCACAGTCTCGAGGAGAGCGTGCTTTTGGAGCTTCTTGTGCTCTAGTGACAAACATGTCATAATTCTGGCTGCTTAAATATTTCCCAAGAGCTTTTCAATTCCTGGCTTATCCTCGGTCACTTCTGAGACACACATGTCATACGTCTCACATCTGTCACTCAGCTTCCCGTTCTGGACGTGAGGCAAAGTCTTTCTTTGCTACAAAGGCTTCCCTCTTTTCCTCCCTCCCTGGTTTCCCTTTTGTATCTGTGTCCCTCAGTAGCTCCTTCAAAGAAATGTGAGGGAGCCCATTTGCAGAATTTACAGCTGCTTCCTGAGGCTTGAGTGTCCTCCTCTTTAACAGCAAGCTGTTAAGCATGTTCTTAAGTGGGAAGATAAGTGGTGTTACGATCCTTTCATCTTCTGGCTCAGAGCAGGCTGGAGATAACTGATAAGGAGATGACAGCAAGGAAGATGCATAGGCACCTTTGGATTTAATTCCTACTTTGCAAGGCAGTCTTTAAAGCACATCTCTGGTAGGAACACAGGCTGGTAAAATAAAGCTGGTCCTTCCTTTCTCAGCATATGTCTCTTCCTCATGTCTCTGAGGCAGATCCTCTGTCTGTGCCAGCAGAGCTGGTGCAGAGTGAGCTAGGTTCTCCATTTCAGAGCCCTCCTTCTGGTGCTGACATTCGAGGGACTTGGCTTGAGTTGTCTCTAGACACTGTTTTGGCTGGTGACTTCATTTCCACATTTCTTTTTTTACAGCAGTCCTTTGCGGATTTGAGCTGTACTTCAAACAGGGCTGCATTTACAGTATGGGAGTAGCAGTCTTGCACATGATGGGCAAAGATGCATTCCTCTGCAAGGATCTGTAGGAGAGCACACATCAGCGACAGCTTCACGTGGGTGGGAGTCTTCAGACCACTCTTTAACAGACTGTGCATTCAGTTCCAGAATTCCTGGTTTAGTCCCTCGTCTGCTGGCTGAAACAGGTGGCAAGCACATGCCTGTAAGGGTCTTTATTGGGGGTGGTCTTCAAGGTCAGCTGTATCCAGCCCACATTCCAGCTGAGTCCCTCCAGCTCATCTTCTGGCCGAGCTGGCTCTGGGCCATCCAGCCCAGAGGTTCTTAACCATGGTACACACGCTGCTTGTCGAAAACAAACCACTTGAAAGTAGTGTGTCTGTGGCCCAAGCCTGTGCCAGCCTGCTGCATTTTCCTCCAAGGAAACGGGGAAAAGTGGTTGGGGCAGAACGTGTTAAAAACTCAGCGCCTCCGGGGCACGCACACTGCGGCAGAGAGCCGCTGCTCATCCCACGTCCACGTGAGAGGAGACGGCACCTGCGCGACTCCAGTATGTGCCTCCGCAGTAGTACGTACCGCAGCCTCTGTTGGTAGGAACGGCAGCTGTGCAGATGAAGTTGGTGAGCCGCTGGCCACGCTAGGCCTAGGAAGATAGGTAAAAGTTGAGCTATTTGAGTCAGGGAGTTAAAGCCTTTGGGCAGGGTTTTGGCACAGTTTGCCAGCAAGCATGATCCAGAGGAGACAACGCCCAAGAAGACCGCATCCAGGAGCTGCTGCTGAGGGGGCTTCAAAGGAGCCCTGGCTAGCGCCAGGCTGTTTCCAAGTGCCTACTCCTGTCTCTACCGTTGTGTTAAACAGACACTTCTGCTCCCAGCACTCTGCATGCTCTACGTGGTGGCCAGTCTTTCACAGATGAGGCTACAAACCTTGCCATAGCACACCCCTGTCTATCTGCCTGGCAAGCCTCCCCTCTGCTTCGTCTGGGGAGCTGCTGCCTAGCTGAGCAGTGCTGGCTTTTCCACCCTAGAGCTCTTGCATCACAGCCCAAAGTGTGAACGGAGGCTGCAGCCTCCCTCTCAAACCAGCCCCCAGTGCCTCTGCACCTCGCTGTTACTCAGCACTTTTCACTGACAGGGAATTAAGTAGGATTTCTAGGTCATTGTGAGCCTGTCAGGAGGAATGTCTCCTGTAGATCTCATTATCAAGGCTCTTTCTGCAATGCCAGACTTCAGAACAATTGCAGCCTCGTTCCCTAAACACTGACTAATGAGACAGAGCCGTTAGCAGCAGTTTGCTAAATAAAGGCTGTTTCTGCCTGAGACAGAATAAAGCCAGACTGGATTTTCTTAGCTGTCTCTCACACAGAAGGTATTTCAAAGGACCCTTATTAAAATAATGAGCTAGATGTTGCTCTTGTGGTGGCTGCATAGGGTCAGTGCTTGATGCTAGCGCCAGGTCCTTCCCCAAAGCAGTGACTTCAAGGAACTTGTGCTCAAGTGACCTAAAAACCTCTCCAGCTCCCTTGGTTTCAAGGTATCTTGAGCTTTTACCTGGGCTCCTGTGACTTTGTCCTGCTCTGATAGTGACTTGCTGCCTCACGGTGGATAAGCTGCTTGTAGCTCTCGGTGACCTCCATTTTCTTGGGTGCCATAGGAAGATCTTCTTTAGTTTCTGGGTTGTACCAAAGCTTGCTCAGCACTCACGAGCATGGCTTTGGAAAGGTAAGGCATCCAGCATCTGAGCAGGTGGGACAAGTGGGACTGCTGAGGGGACTGCCTTGTATGACTGCTTTTCAAAGGAGCTGGAGGTTTGCAGATTGCCGATAGGAGACAGGTGAGATTTCTGCTTGTGCCTGGATGCCAAGCAGAAAGGACATAATGCCCACTTGAGTAGTCTGAGGCCAGGTAACTTCTGTTGATGTTCCTGTAATGAGATTTTTCATCCTACCTCTCTTCGTGTTGTCAGAAGGGCACAGATTAAAGATGAACTCTGAAGCACGATGGGATGGGTCTGACTGCCTCTGGCTGGAGCAGGCACAGGAGAGCTGGGGATTATTACTTGGCCAGTTTGCAGGTTGGTTTGAAGTGGTGCTTTGATGTGGCAATGGGAGTCGATGGAAGGTAAATGGTGTCTAGACAGGTTTTTCTCACTCTCTGTTGTTGTCTCTGAAGCAGCAGAAACAGTGCCAAACAGGCTGAACGGCTCCAGGATGCGAGAAGCAGAGCTATTTCTAGAAAGATGGAACAATGGTTCTTCAGGAGAATCCAAGCCAGCTCTCCCTGAATCCTTGTCGAACCTCCTGCCGGTGGAACTGCTCCTCTCTGTGCCCCACACACTGCCTGCATCAGTTAATTGCAGCTAGATGCTATTAAGAGTGAGCAAGGGGAAGTCCAAGAGGTGGCCGGTGTGTGTCCAGGTGAGCTGGCACGGCAGAGAGGTCCGTTAACCAGTGCTCTGTCTGGCAGGGTTGGGAATCCACGAGGTCAGTTGATTTCGGGAGCGTTCGGAGTGGGATCAGGCTGGCTCCAGCAGTAGTATGCTGAGAAAAGACTTCGTCAGTTTGGCTAGCTGGATGCTGCCAGGATTTGCCCAGCAGAGCTGGCCTGCATGCCCGGTAACAACTGTAGCCAGTGGTTCAGCTACGCTGGGAGGGAAAGAAAAGGCAGGCCATAGTCTAGAGAGACTTGTCGCTGGCTGGCAAGCTCTGCTCTCAGCGCTGTCTTGGCTCTGATGTGCCATCTCCCCCAGGCTGATTGGGAGGGGAAGTGGAGACTGCATTCAAATGCCTATTGTCTGTCCTTCAGCTGGGAGCAGAGCCAGAAGAGAGAGAGGCTCTGGCAGCATCTGATACAGGGGGCAGATGTGAGGGGAAACATACTCATCCGTAAAACGCTGTCGCTGGGATTTTCAAAGGAGCCTCAAAGGTTAAGTGCCTGTGTGTTGGAATGTGTACGTGAAGGTCAAGAGAGAAATCCTGAAAAAAAACCTGCTGGGCTCGGGGAAGCTTTTTGAAGGTAGCTCTTGCCACTGGGACAAACCCTCGTGCAGCATCTGTGGGTTGTCCAGGCGGCTGCTGTTCTTGGCCCCATTTATTTAAGCATAGCTGGGGAGAAGGGCAAAGCCACGCAGTGCCAGATTTAATCTCTCATGGGGGCCTTCAGAGGTGCGCAGTTGAGTTCAGTCTGGCTCCCCTCTCCTGTAGCCAGCTGCCAACTTCTGCAAGCATGAGCTGAAAGCGGAGTATTTCCTGACCCTGCCTGTCCTCTCCCTTCACCCCTGCCAAAGTAGGGCTCGGCCGCAGGTTTCAAGCAGAGCTGGAAACTTGGCACTGAGGCAAGGAGCAGAAAAGAGCCCAGCTTGCTCTTCTGTGTCTGGGTTGGCTTCTGTACTGCTGTGGGGAGTACAAATATGTTCCCAGTCTGTTTGCTTCACTGACGTGACTCCAAGACACACAGGCAACAGATACACTGACCAAGAAGGGGCCATTGTTAGAGGGACCTTCTTGACTGTGGCTCTGCTGTAACCCGCCGACCGCTGCTGCTCTCCGGCGCTGGACTGCAGCCTTCCCCGTGCTTCATTCACAGGATCCAGAGCGCCCGATCCTCCCAAGTCCCCCAACTTTAACTGCATATTAGCACAGAGAAGTCAGGGGTTCAATCCTGTTTTACTCAATTTGTCCATCCATGTGCCTTGATCTGGCCTTTTGATTTACATGCCCATCTCTGGCAGGCAGATCCTAAATCAAGCTGTAGATAAAAGAAGTTACAAGCATTGCTCTCCTATGAGCCGCCCCAGACGTTCACTGACACATTGCTAATTGCACATAGGCAGACAGCTTGCTCTGTGCTGGAGGCTGTGAGCAGCGAGGAGCCAGGGGAAGGGAGTGATGGACAGGTTAGCATTTTGCCTAAGGAGGAATAAGGGCCCCAAGTAAACCAGAGAAGAGGAAGGGAGTTACCTCATTTGTTTCCAGCAGCCAAGGCAGGGTTGTCCTCTGAGAGGTATTTCCTTAAGCTTTTCCAGTCCGATTTTAGTTGCAACTTTTATGAACAATAAAGGCTTCCAGTTTCCCTCGGAGGAACTGGAATGAATCCAAATAGATTTTAGTGCTGAGAAGCAGATCCTGTTATTAATGTCAGCCTAATCATTTCTTTCTATCTCCTTCCCACCTTTTTTGCCATTCATGCTCCTAAAAAGCCTGCAGGCGGTTGTCAAGTCCAGTCCACCCTCTTCTTTAGCTGCTTCTGAAATTGCAGACCAGATTGCAGCCTCCCCTGGCTTTTAGGGTCTGTGAGAGCTTTTAATATGCCTGCACCGGACTAGTGGGGCATGTAAACCCCAGAGCTGGCAGGGCAATGGAACAGAGCTAAGCTGGACTGGGGACCAGCACATGGCCAGGAATGATCTTCCATGCAGAGCAGCCACCCTCCCGCTGCTGGGCCTGTGTCTCTCTGGGAAAAGGGCCTCTGACCAGGACTGAACTGGGAGCATTCGGCTGAGAAAATTCTCTGCTAAAAATAGCAGCAGGAGATGTTTAAGGAGAAAAACAAGTCAGGGTCTGGGAGAAGTTAGTTCCCAGATATGTGGCTAATTCAACTCCCCCAGGACAAGGAATCCTTTAACCCCTCCGTGCCAAGGCTCGTTTCTGCTCTATTAAACAAGCTTGCCTTGGTCAGGAATCCAGTTTGGGACAAGCCAGAATGGCTTTCGTCCTCACTCTTTGCTCTGACATGGCATTACTTTCCTCCCTCTTCCCCTGTTCATTTATGCCAGCATATTCCTAATAGTGCTCTGTGTCAAGCTTTTCATCTTTATCTGTCTGTGACTTCATTTGGGCTCCCTTTAATTCCCGATGTACTTCCTAAGAAAATAATCTCTATTAAACCCTGCAGCGCAACTCCCTCTGCAGGTTTGCAGCCTACGCTCAGGCTGATGTTAACAAGGTAAGTCTTTTCAGATCTGTTCGGGTGATTCAGGGCTGCCCCTAGAACAATATTCCCCCAACTCACATGTCTTCAGGCCTGCACGTGGCTCGCGCAGCTTTCTACTGAATGCCTTTTACCCTTGTAGATCTGCATCCTTTGTTCTGACAGATTGACTGCAAAGTTTCAAAGCTGCCTTGCAGAAGACGGCCGCAGCTCTCCAGCATGGAACGACACCAGTAGTTTCACAGGCTCTTGGTCGCACGCTCATAGGCGGATGCGAATGTTCCCTTGGTGCCTGCAGTCAGTCTCTTGCAACGTTCATTTGTACGTGTTTCGTGCAATGCGTTAGCTAGACAATTGTGTTTTATACCCGAGGCTAGAATTATACACACAAAAAAGACAAAAATGATACTGTAAAATCGGAAGAAGTGTTCTTAAAAAGAGCTGTTTTCAGTCTTGTCATAAATGATTTCTCTGTGTGCTTGCTCACGCCCTCTCCTGTTCCCTTCTCTAGCCTCCTCTCAGCTCTTGGCTCTGATGACTACTCCTCTCTTCCCAACTCCCATTTTCCACAGGAGGATGACATGGCTGGTCTCTGATAAGCAGAACTTCAGATCTGCGTTTTGTTGGTCAAGCTATAGGCTGGAGGAGAACGGAGGATCAAGAGATTAGAGTCACAGACAGAGGCATAGAAGATTATAGGCTAAACCCCTGCGAGTCTCTGTATTGATGGTTGGGACACAGCCAGACACTAAAGGGTATTGCAAAGCCTGGTGCTGATAGCATATCCGCTTATTTCCTGTCTTTGCATTTCAGGCAGCTGTTGATATATGTGTTCTCATCAAAAGCCAGGGTCAGGCAGGTACCGAGCATCCTAGCTCCTGTCGAAGTCAAATACCTGCTGAGATCAAGTCTGTGCGTTGGCTGGCGCTCAGCCTGGAAAACGTCACTTTGGCTTATGAGATTCTCAGCAATCCTTGAGTCAAATTCCCACACAAGACAAAAATAAAGGAACTTGCCCCTTTTCCCGTTACAGTTCATTCTGTCTCCCCGATCCTGGCCGTAGATCCCTGTCACGTCTCACGGACCTCACTCTGCCCTGGAGACTTCCCTTAGCATCTGTCGGCTGCAGTGAGAGCCCTGCCGGGAGGAAGGGAGAGGACAGGAGGCAGACCATTGCCCCTGGCTCTTATCACAGTTATCTGCTGGTTCCCTCCCACTTTGCACTAATTTGGTATCGGCATCTGCCACTTTTGGGAGGAAAGGGACTTGCTGAAGTGAGAAATAACGTAGGATGTGCCTGTATGGCAATTCTTGGGGCTGGCTAGGGAAACAATGGAGGGCAAGTGGGAATAGGCAGGAAGGGTTGGTTTCAAATCTGCTCTGTGCACATATTCCCACTTCTCTTCAGTGCTCACCATTTTTGTTCCTGGCCTTTGCTTTTGCTGTTGTAAGGGACTGCCATCCAGTAAATAGATCACAGAATGGTATATCCATTGCCGGCTGAGATAGTGTGTTCCTTACTTTTCCTGTGACTTCCCATTCCTCAGTTTTTTCCTCCAGTGAGCTGGAATTGTACATCCTTACCGAATTGCAGGGGACACTGAATCTGAAGGGACTGAGGCTTAACTGATGAATGTACAGCACTTGATGAATATGATCACGGGGAAACACTGCGTGTGAGAACCTCAGCAGACATCCAGGTGCCCAGCCAGTTGTATTCCTTGCATTTTCATGCCCTAAAGTAGAGGTGGGGATGAGCCAACCTCCTGAGATCCCCTCATGTCCCATTTTCTGTGAATGCGCTAATTTTCATGGTCCGTATTGGCTGTGAGCCAGACCAGTCTGAAGATGTAATTACGCTGCCCATTTGTTAATGAAAATGGCAAGAACAGCGCTCAGTACAATGTGACTGTTTCGATACATTCCTAGCCAAGTGATCTGTAATTGTTTCCTTGTTGCCTTATTTCTCTTCTGGCTTTTGCCAAAGGCTTGGTGCGGACGTAATTAGAAGCTCTCCTGGCTAATGGCCTTCCCTCGGAGTCGCACAGCAAGGCCACCTGCCCCTGTTTTTTCCTCCTGGAGAGTCGCGTAATGTTGCAGGCCCGAAGCATCTGTGTAAGGGGCTTGACCTCAGAGGCCAGTAGCAAGGCAAAATAAATGATCTGGGCAGGACTTAATCCCCTGGTTAGTGGTATCTAATGCAACGCAGAAGCTTTGTGCCCTGTTCCCTGTTACTTACCCAAGGAAAATGAGACTTTCAGTTCAGCCTCACGTTTCTTTCTTGGGAAGGGAGAAGCAATTCAGGAGTGCAAGGGCTGGTAGTAACAGCCTCTTCTATGCACAGCTTTCCTATTCACATTTCCTTTCTGTTCCCTCTCCATTACCCTTCATCCCAGATTTTGAGGGGGAAATTCTATCTCTTTCCATCTTTTCTTTGAGTTCAAGATGGCCTGAAATTATGTTACAGAAAGAGATGCAATCTGACATGCTGGAAACCCTCTAGCCCTTGCTGCTTCCTTCTTAATCTAAGTATTAGGTATTAGTCACCCACCCAAGTATTGCTTCCTTCCCGTCTTGCACGTACATTCAGTCCTTTCCAGAACAAAAGCCAGAAACCAGGGTATGAGCTCGGGAAAACAGGAGAGCTAGGACCAGATCATGCACAGATTAAGATGTTGGGCAAGGCACGTACAGCCACATCTGCAAAGTATTAAATGCCCATCTTCCCCTTTGATGTCAACAGCATTTGAATACCTTTGCGGAGCTGGCTCGTGGTCTCTCGAGCCATGTCTGTTCTGACGGGTGAAAATCTCTTCCCATAAAATGGGCTAAGTGTGCTAGACCCTTCGACCTGGGAGCTTTCTCCCCAGGTTGCCAGCCATCAGCTCAGCTCTGGCTCTCTCCTAAAGCATCTGTGCTCCCTTAGGGAGAGCAGAGCATGAGAACCTACTGGTGGACTAGGTCCAAGCTCAACATGTCCAGCCAAGAGCTCAGTTTTATGTGAAGACTGTGAGCAAGCTTGAACTCTTCCTGTTCAGACATCTCTGGAGCATGGCTTGCGATGCCTCCTCCTAGCACGGGCCTAAGGATTTGCAAAGTGGGTGGCGTGCAAATCTGATCTTCAGCATAGGCCGTCTCATTTTTGTGAAGGTGCAGGTAGGCAGGGCCTTAATATCTCATCTCTAAACACACTGCAATGCCATGAGCAAGACGGCAACCAAAGATTGTGAAATTCTTACCTCCAGAAGCCCTTGTCAGATGGATATTTGAGGCAGTGTGTCTGCAGCTGCATCCCAACGTGACGAAACCAAACTTTGGGAAACCATCAGAAAGCACTGCGCGGTCTTCACCAGGCAACACCTACGCTTCCCTCCCTGCATGGGAGAGAGGAGGAATGTTTGCTGCAGAAGGAGACTGCTTTGCAGAGAGGTTTTTGTCTTAAGAGGGCTCTGTATCTCCTTGATAGCAACCTGTTTCACTACTGAGTGTGGTGTGTAAGCTGTGTGGCTTTGCTGTCTGATTAGGAGGTAGAACAGTAAATCCTCCTGTCCAAAAGGGAAAAAAATAAAGGGAAAAAAAAGAAGGAAAAGAGATTGCATGCATGGCCTGGATGCTAATGGGCCTTCTCTGCAGCAAATACAGTCAGTTCTTTAAGGTGCTGGTTTAAATCAGGACATCTAAACAGGTTAAGATTTTGTTTCGGAACTGTATGTACTCTATTTGCAGACGGGCATATCCTTGCCTTCTGTAGTGGTGAGCAGGAAGAGAGTGAATTAAGAGCAAAATCCAAAATTCTCACATCTTCAGCTGAACGCAAATACTCAATGTTCTTCCACACAACTTTGTCCTGTGGGGTCCTGGTCCTGCTGAGACCACCAGAGACTCCCTTATTCTCAGCATTTCAGAAGAAACAAGTGCTATCACCTAGGTACCTAAGAGAGGAGAAAAGCAAAAGCCAGAACCATGTGGAGCGCCAAACACTGCTCTGTAATACTGCATTTGCCTTCTCTAGGTTAATTATGCTTCATGTTCCCTGCCCAGGCAGGCACATCTCCTCTGTTTGTAGGTGTCTATCAGAGAGTTGGCACCCTTTTAACTAAGCGGTACAAGCCATGCATCTAAAATAAGTCATGCTGTTTTATGATAGCTGGTAAAAATAAAGCCTTACTAGCACACACAGCTATAACAGCACAGAGGATTTACGACTGAGTGGGTTTTTTCCAGGGTGGGCTGGCCACAGTCCGATGATGGCCTTTTTATAACCGTTATCAGCTCCCACACAGACCAGGTCCATCTGTTACTTAATTTGAACAGAGACACTCTTAAGCTTTTGTTTGCTAGTCTCTCACTGAACATCTACATTGTTCTCTAGCAGGGCAGCCCACCCGTGAGTCAAGCTTGGCTGGCTGATCTCGGGAAGGCGCCATGGAAAACTGGAATAAAAGAAAGGCACGCAGCTCGCTCTGGTCACTTGACCAGCATGGTCCACCTGCCTGCTCCCTTGCACCAGCTTGAAGGGGCTTTTAGCCTGCAACTTGGATGCCAGAGCAAACAGACGGCCAGCTCCTTGGTCTGGAGGCGAGGGTTGAAAGTTAAGACCAAGTACTACAAAGCAAAATCCTACTGACTGCATCTAATGGCATAGGCTGGGTTTTTCAAACAGACCTATATGAACTGTCACTTAGAAAGTTAGTGAGACACCTAAAAATGTAAATGAGGATCAATAGGATGCCTAATTCCCATTGACATTCAAGAAGAATGAGGTATGCCATTCACTCCCTGCCCACACATTTATGCACCCTTTCTAAATCCAGTCTTTATATATCACAAGTGCATTTAAGTCCCTTAAACTATTCCCAAAACCCCAGCCAAGGAACAGTGGGACAAAAAAAACCCCAAAAACTTACCAGAACCAGAGTGGGTTAGGCATTTTTTGGTATCTCATTCTTACGCCATACCGTGTTGCCTATCCTACACCACCTTGTCTCCACTGGCACAAGCTGCATTGTGGAATCGCAGTGAGATGCACTGGGGAGAGAGACGAGGAAGGATAAAGAGCCTGAAGCACTGAGAGACAAAAGGATGGGTATTTCAAGGTGCAGATGGTCAGATGTTTCTGAAAGTTAGGGCTTATGGCGATTTCCTCAAAATAAGCTGAGGGCAGAAACCTGGCCTCCCTCTTCCTTGTCTTATCCAGTCCAGCACTGCGTGGCTTCCTCTGCTCTTCCTCTGGAGGTTTCTCACACATTTAACAGTTAGCTTCCTCCCTACCGCATACACACAACGCTTCTAAGGCAGGGACAGTCCTGGGGTCAGCTGGGCTGCCCTTAACAGCAATGCTTGTCTCCTGCCTGCTGCTCTGATCATCTCTGCTCTCATCCTTCTCACCGTTTCTTTCACTGCAGCTCGCAGTACTGAGGATGGATGCTCTAGGGGCATCTCCAAACGGGCAGTCATAAATGTGCTGACGTGCAGAGGGCTCAGCTAACAAGTTTCTAACACCTAACAATATATCACTCACTCAGTAGCACTCCTGCTACACAGAGTAACCATCCAGAAAGTGAAGATGCTTAAGAAGGCATGTGGTTTATAGCAGCATTCCCACATGGCTTAGCTGCATTTTGAATTGCAAATCAAGCAACGGCTTAGTGATGATGGACACCTCAAGCAAGGCATATTTTTGTTGCTTTAGTGGGCAGGTGTTTAAATACAGTTGCATGTTTTTGTACTGCTTGTGCCTGACAGTGCATTAACTAAAATTACCGTATCAGATAACTGCAATATCGGCAAAGAAGCATTGAACGATACTGCAGCATAGACTGTTGGCAGCAATTTATTTCAACTGTTTCCTGGTCATCCTTTTTACCTTGCCTGTAATACTTTAGGAACACTTCACCTCCTCTTCAAATTTCTGCCTAGATTTTTTAAACAGAGAAGAGATTGGGATGGAAGGAGATGGAAGGTCAGGCTTTACCTTAAACCCGGTACAGAGATAGATTTAACACAGTCTAGTTGTCTGTAAAGCTGCTAGGTTTTTTTCTGAGACTATAGTTTCAGTGTAGCATTTTAAAATGATTCAGATAACATGAGTCACAGTAACAAGCATGGGCTGGATCTCTTTAGCTGAAAGAAGTGCCATAAGAATATGCTATAGACTTCACTCCCTTGTCCTGGATTCTATTTTGGAGAACTGATGGCATTTGGGATTCAACCATATGTCTGGCTGAGTCTGTAGCACATACAGATCTGGTGGGTATTCGGAGATGCAGCACATACAGATCTGGTAAGTGCGTCTGTTGTGGCATGCATGCTGCTCTGGAAAGGAATGCACGTCTGTGCCCGGCCGTTCCCCAGATCCTGGGTGCTGAGGCCTTTGAAGTGAGATTTACATAACACAAAACCTTTGCTGCTTATTTGCACTGGGCTGAAAGAGGTCTAAAGGAACATCTTTGGAATACTCTTTTTAAAAGGTGGCAGTCACCACTAATGATGATTTAACACGCAAAACAAAGCAACCCCTAAGTGCGGTCACCAAAGAGACAACACTTGCCAACAGCAGGGAAATGTGACATAGCACAAATGCCCAGGCTCCTTCAACAGGAGAGTGCTAACAGCTGGGAAGCACTGGCTTGGGGCAGATTCGTCCGGCCCCATGGAGACTGGTGAACAAGGGATACCCCAAAGTAATGCTAAGAAGAGCTGTAACAGTGTTCTGCTCCTGCTTTGCAACTGCGTGGTCTCTTGGGGTTTTTGTTTTGTTGTGCTCCCTGCATAGCTGTAGCCTTCTCGTTACTTAGAACATGCTACTTGCAGTACTCTTCTGCCACACACGGAATAAATCTGTCTTAGCGGTGATTTAAGCAGCCACATTGATCTCTACCCACAGTCAGTACATGTAATAATGTCAGAACCTCTCACAGTCTCCAAGGACTCAGCTTCTGTCTGAAATTTGTTGTCATCCTGCTTTGTGCCTGAGGGATAGACCTAGATCTCTTGTGTTTAGTGGGTGGGAAAAAGCCTGCTGTGAACAATTTCCGAGAAATGAGATGGGGCCAGAGTTTGATGGAGTCCCACTGTCTTGGAGTGGAATAATTCTAGAGTCATAACTCCTTTGGAGTAACACAACATTGTGGTATTACTGTCTCCACCTTCAACTGAGCTTGTATTTTAGCTACAGTAGATGTACTTCAGTAGGACTGTTACCATGCTATCTACTTGATGGGACACAATTTTTCTGAAAAAAGATCTCGTGTAAACAGGAACACATAACAAAAAACAAACCGGTGCATCAAGTTTCCTTCAAGGAACGAGAAACCTTTGCCATGTGCCTTTCCCTCCCCATCTTTCTCTAGCATTTCCAAAAGGAAGATTTATAGGATAGTACAGACCAGATAGATGCTGTGCAAGCTGTCCTCTTCAGGTACTCTCTATAGCCATCTGCTACGTCAGGTCTCGGAAGAAAGCTATCATGTGTAGAAGTGTCTTTGTAATGCAGTTCCCCAATGAAGGAGGGTGCTGCCTCTGAAGCTTCCCCCCTTTTGAAAACTGAGCCAAACGCATTATCAGAGCCACCTGTCCTAAGCAGGAAGCCAACCAGGATCTCCATAGTTAAGCTGAGTGCTCAGGCCTGGGCCCTCAAGAAAAGCTCTCTTGGTTCCAGCAGCAATCAAATGTCTTGTTTGTATGAAGTGCCCTACAGTATTGTTGAAAAGGCGTCCAAAGATTTCAAAAAGATTTTCCCATGATTGTTTCTTGTCCTCTGGTGACTAGCTACTTCTGATGCTCTGGGGTTTTGCTGGGGTCAGTGGAATCTGTTTATGCTCACGAAGGAGCAAAGCAAGGATCACAACCCCAGACAGAACACCTGAGAGGATCAAAGGATGAACAGAGGGAAAGGAACGTGTCAGCGTCTTGTGGCGTAACTACCTTTTTTCAAGGGGTAGGTCTGGAAGCGCCAGGCCTGATGAAAATGGACTCTGCTTCATAGCAGCCCTGAACAAATTACTCGTGGTTGCTTAGAGCACTTCCTGACTGAAACGAAGCAAGCCCGGAGCACCTGCTTTGACCTGCTGAGAACCAGCTCTGAAAATGGCATTCTCCTGGCTCCCCGAAGTAAAGCACGAGCAGACTGAAAGCAAAGTGCTCGCTGCACTGCCCTGCTACTCATTTCAGCTCTGATACACAAGAATTCTCCCAAATAGCTACATTATAGTCCAGAGCACTGTCATCTTAGTTCAATATTGGGTTTCTCCCAAATGCCGCATGAATGTCTCAAGTGCAGAAGGGGGAAGGGTGGAAAGGTCCTGCCAAGAGCAGTTTTGGCTGGGCCAACTATTAGTTTGCATCAGCCGGTGGCTTTTATGTGAGTAACAATTATTTTGTACACAAAGGCAGCTTCTAAACCTTGCCAAACTCCAGCTCTCCCCAGTGGTCTTTGGGGTATAAGCACCGAGAGCCAAGGCACCGAGGACGGCGTCAGCATTTAACGAACAATGAGGGATAAGAATCGGCAGGGAACATTTCAAAAATGCTGAAAGGATTTTAGGTGTTGAGCTTTCAGTGGGAGGGCCTTCGCAGCCCTCGGGTGTTTCTCAGACCGCTGGCTTGCTCTGTTACGCTGTCTGATCCACTCCACCAGAGGATTTTCGCCTCTGCATTGTCAGATTGTCTCTGTCCAAAAGCTTTCCACCCTGAAGGCCAGCACACAGGAATTTCCAGCTGTCCGTCATGATGCTGAAGATCCTTTCTTTCTTCGCATCTCCCTTCTGCTGCCTTTTCTGCTTTCTCTTCAGGTTTGTTAGGAGTTTTTTACTCCAAGTAAAACAGTCTTAACCTTTAGATACATCTCTTCTCATGTCACTGAGGCACTGGTTTCCTCCATCTTTAACTTACTGTTTGATCGAATGCCCGGTGAAGCCAGTGGGCATGCTCCCCTAGATTTCAACAAACTTCTGATTGGATTTGGAACAGCAAAGTTGCATGTGGGGCCATGGCATCCCCCTGTAGCTGATTATCTGGCACCGATTATAGTATGTATTCTCCTCCTGTAAGACAGGGCTTTGGAGCAGCCTGTTTTTTGCAGAATACCATAGTCTGACCGAGAGGTGATGGGCTTTGCAACAACCAGAACACCCGGTTCCAAAATATCCTCTATGATGAAGGCATGGCTTGCCTCTGCTGTCTGATTCACTTTCTTCCTACTGCACCGTGCTAGAAACTGCCTGCTTGTTTCCTTCTCCCCCAGGAGAGCTGTTGTGAGGGTGGCTATCCAGTAGCGCGTGAATGTTGTTGGTACCTGCTCCGGTGAAATGCACAGCAGAAGAGAGGCGGAAGGCAGATTTTTCAAAAGAAAATAATACGCGAAAGATGGAAAATTACTGTATTAATTGGAAACATTTGCTCAGAGCAAGAAGTACAGTAAAGGGAAATAGCTTGTGGTATAAGGATGTCTTGCAGCATTGCATGATTGAGCTTTTGTCCCAGTGTCAGTCTGGCTGGGACTCTACCAGAGCTGAACTCCTCTGTTTTCTACTGAATCGCAGTCCTTTTATGATGGCCTTGCATTTTACATTACCACGCTGAGTCTTAGAATACTTGAAGATGTAATCAGCATATGTTAGAGGCCTGGCACATTTCATCTTCTAGGAACTGACCGGAACTCTTGAGGTTGGTCTTCTTCCTGTCTTTTCCTGATCGTCAAATTAATTTGCAAAATAATACATTCACTCTTGCATTGTCAGAGTAAGAGTTCATTTACCACCTAAATAAGCATAAGGCACAAGGAAACAGCTTGTGCTGGCACTGGTTTTGTGCTGTTATGTTAATCCTCCTCTTTAATTGCTACTTCTAACAATTACATTTTCCTGTGTTTACACCACAACTCCTAAATAAACTTAGGCCTGCTGGACCGGCATTAGAGGCCAGGAATAGGTTTTATCTAGGGAAGTTAGTCCTTGTAGCTGGCTAAGATTTCTCAGCAGGCAGCGTGTTTCTAGTTGGGTGACTTATGAGCTGTGCTATTTCTTAGTACCTTCTGTTTGTTTTTCCAGGCTGCAGACTCTTGGCTGTGGAACTGACATCCAGCAACACCAAGCCCGTGGTGCAGGAATTCCAGAGTGAGTGCTGCGGGGGCCCGCTGGCTGCCTGACACGCTGGCTGCACTGCCCTCTGCCTGGGGATTTGCATCAGTCCAAACAATTGAGAAAAATTTTGCTTATTGCTCATGGTATCTGGTTTCTTGGGGGAGGCAGGACAACCCAGAGCCTGAGATTCAGAAAAGCGCTTAAGAATATGTCCATATCTCTCCCTGTTTAGCAAAGCATTTGATTGAAATGGTTTATTGAAGTCCCCTGCAAGCCATTGGCATCGCAAAGTGTCTGCCTAAGTGCTTTTTTGAACTGGATCCCAAAAGGAGGAAAGGCAGTAGCCTTGCAATTAATATACTGAAAAGGGGGTTGGGAAATTTATATTTTATCTTGGACCTACTACAGATGTGCAATGCGATACTGGGTAAGCCACCTCTCAACCCTGCTGCGATGCCTTCTTCTGTAGAGGAGGTGGAGATAACAATGCCTACTTCAAAGGGGAGTGGGTTTGCTGAATTTATCCCCAGGCATCATGGTACATTACCAGACACCACCCAGGGAGACTCTGCATCCCTGACTCACATTGTAGGCTCTGATTAGCAGCAAGACAGTGCTGTGGACTCACCCTGTCATAAGGTCTTGTTTGCCATAAGTCAGAGCCTGTAGAGAACAGTGTGTTCATTTCTCTCCGTAGTTAATATCTCTTCGGCTATTATTTTTGCTGGCCAAAGTCCATCTTCCCCAATAGCTCCTGGAACCCAGCAGTGTTTCTGTTTGTGAGGCGGATGAAAGAGAAGGCTTTGCTTTGTGGGCAGCATCTCCTAATAAAACACTGTGCAAGACCGCTTAAAGCAGAGCAAAAATACAGCTGCTTCCTATTAATCTGTATTTCCTTTATTTCTCCTGCTAGGTGTTGAGCTGTCCTGCATCATTAAATCCACCGTAACACCAGATCCCAGAATCGAGTGGAAGAAAATCCGAGATGGCGAAACCTCTTACGTATTTTTTGACAATAAAATGCAGGGTATGAGGATTCATTGTTCTTAGACTTGCAAAACAGCCTCCGAAACAATACAACTGAGAACAAACAAGTCTGTAAAAAGCAGGACCTCTGGCTGTCTTGCTGTTTTCTTCTGGAACTAGAGTTTAGCAGTCGAAGTGCAAGGTGGAGAGAGAGCAGGATGTTCTTTGCTCTCTGCCCTCATTATTGACAGTTCACAGTAGGGAGCCACAAAGAGCTGGAGTGAGATCCTCTGTAGGAGATATTTCGTGAGTAGGAAAGCAAATGCTACAGCTTCCCTTCTCCAGCACCCGTTGGTCCTCGCTGGAAGTCGCTGGGTGTCTGAGCTCTCGGGACCAGACACTGACTCCTCCTGTCTTTCCATATGAAATCTGAGGGCTCCACCTGCACTTCAGAAGGGATCTCTTGAGCTGTCAGTGCTTACTGCTGAGGCAGCACGGTGCTTTGCAACATCCTGGGAGCACGTGATTAGAAGCAGACACTTTGGCTTGACGGTGAAACTCAAACACGGGACTGCCGGTAGGGCTTGCTTCCCATCTGGAATTACTCCAACACTTTAGATGGGACCAACAGCCACATCCAAATGAATCTTCCAAAGGAGACAAGACCTGAGGCTGTCTTGGAAGTCCAATTTTGCCACAGTTTTTGAAATTTGAGATGGTCCTTTCCAGTTCATCCTCTTACATGGTTAGCAGCGTTGGTTTCCTTTGTGGTTAGCAGCGTTGGTTTCCTTTGTGGTCACTGGTGAGAGGAAGGCTCTTAACTTTAGAGCATGGAGTTCCTTTCAGGTGGTTCTCTTGACTCCAGAAAGAGTCCAAGATCAACCTTAATTCAGGTGCCGAAAGTTAGTCTGTGTGACTACCCTGAAATTCTTCTCTCTTTTTCCTCTGTATCAGGAGACTTTGTGACTCGTGCAGAAATTCTGAGCCGGACATCGCTGGTGATTAAAAACACCACCCGGATGGACACTGCCACGTACCGCTGCGAAGTGGCAGCACCTTCTGATACTAAAACCATAGATGAGATTAATATCCAGCTTACAGTCCAAGGTATTACTTTAAACTCAGATACCTCTGCAAGCACTGCTAGCTAACAGAAGAGGCTGTGAGTCTCTCCAGGGTTGAAACAGGGGCACTCAAGAGACTCGAATTTGTCGTTTAAAAACAGCTGGAAATAGTGGAAAGTTTTGATGCCTTTGTAGCATAGCCATCTTAGAAAGTATGTCAGAAATTATTTAATTCCACTCAGCAGTGCCGTTCACACGATTTCTGTCTTTCCCACAGTGAAACCTATGACTCCTAGATGCACTGTGCCTAAAGCCGTACCTGTTGGCAAGACAGCCTCTCTTCACTGCCACGAGAATGAAGGTTACCCAAAGTCCACTTACAGCTGGTACCGCAACAGTGAACCTTTATCACCAGACACAAAATCAAATGCCAAATTCCAGAATTCCTCCTACACCTTGAACCCCACCACAGGCACTCTGGTAATGCCCTTACAGACATAATCAAGACTTGTTTCGCTGGACAGGTTATTTCTAAGGTCACTTCTAAAAGAAAAAAGTCATTGCGTGGCTTTCAAGGAAGGTATAATTTGAAGAAGGTTAGGTGTTCTAGGATCTGGATGACTTGGGAAAGGGAAGATTAATGATGGAAGAAGATAGTACCCTAGCTGTTTGGTTTTGATCACTGCCAATACCACATGCCTTTTCAGAAAGAGGGAAGGGAGATGTCTCACAGTCCACGGTGAAGCCTGGGCAACGGAGAGTTGCTTATATGTGCTTATACCCTCACAGTGCCTTCTGTCTCACATCCCGCTCCCCCCGCTTTTCTCCTCACCAGGTTTTCCATGCCGTGCACAAAGGCGACACAGGCCGTTACTCCTGCATAGCAACAAACGATGCTGGCTTTGCCAAGTGTGAGGAGCAGGAGATGGAAGTCTGTGAGTGGCTCTACATACTTTTCATCCATGCTGATTAATATATCACCATAAATAGTCATCACCATATGGAAAGAAGGGGGACATCCTAGAGCATTAAGTCTTTCCTGCTTTCCCATAGCCCCAAACACAGGAAGAAAAAAAAAAAAATCTAAAAATTCAGGGAAACATTAAAACACTGTTCAGATTCATGAACAGTTTTAATCTTGGAATCAGGGACTCGCTAGTTCCCTATGAATTATTGGGATTTGCTTAAAATAGTTGAGAGATGTCATTTTAGTGTATATAAAGCTACAATATTGGTACTGCCTTAAAGAAATACTGGATGATGGCTTCTCTCTTTGCCAGATGACCTCAATATTGGTGGGATAATTGGTGGAGTCCTGGTGGTCCTAGCAGTTTTGGTGCTCATCACTCTTGGTATCTGCTGCGCCTACAGAAGGGGTTACTTTGCAAATAGCAAAGAGAGTGGGGAAAGGTAAGCTGGGATTCAAAGTGTTCTTATACAAGTCCCTGCGCCCACAGCTAGCATGAAGTAGTCTGAAGGGCGCCAGAAATTCGTGGCTAAAATGTATTTCCATGCCTGACTTGGACATATTTCTTCCTAGTTCCCTACCAAAGATGACAGGCCCACCCAGTTCTTGGGGTATCCAATTCCCCACTGTAAACCCTGCACCTTGCCGGAGGTTTATTTGCCTAAGGGAGAATTTTGGTATGGCTCCTCTTGTGCTTGCTACCAAGACCAGACAGAGGAGTGAAAGCTGTGCTTTGATATCTTCATACTTTGCACGGGAAGGGGAGACCAGCACAATTAAATGCCTACAGGTGTTTGTCCAATAGGTTATGTGCTGTTGGCATAACGAGGTCTACAATTTAATGAACAGAGCTCACTGCATGATTAGTTTAAAGCATCAGGACATGCATAGAAAATATATGCATAGAAGAGTAGGCTCTCTGCAGGAAATCTCACTAGTTGTGAGAACCTAATTTGGGATTAAAACCAGCCATTTTAGAACGCACATTAAAACGTTAAAAACAACAGCATTAGCATCAGAAACAAGCCTTGATATCCTTACAGAATCTGTAGAAGAGATAATATATGTAAAACTAAGATTCTCACCAGACAGATTTGTTCCATGTTAAGTATTGCTTTTCAGCAGAAGTCCTGTCCTTTTTTGTTTGGTTTGGTTTTCAGAAAAAGCTCCAAATATCCTATTTAAATGCAGCTGAGGGTTGGTATACACTGGACTTGACAGTCGTATATAAATTCTGAATTCCTATGGGATTGCAACCAAGTTGTGCTTCCTTATAACTAAGGAAAATGCCGAAGGCATCTGGCAATGAAGGTTTAAAATGAATTTTATAATTGCCTCAGGAAACAATGCAGGAGGCTCAGAGAAAAGTAGTGCACAGGGACCAGAGCAGGAGAGCCCAGGAAAGAATCAGTTAATCTCTTTGCAGAGTTAGTCTCGTGGAAACCTACAGCAATCTTTTTACCCTGTGCTGAAGGGGAATTTAGAAAAAGTCCCAGTCATGACGAATGATGGAATAAGCACAGATCTATCATTTGAGCAATGAGCTGGGTTTCTCTGTGCTTTCTTTTCATTCGGCTGCTCTTCCTCATTTTTGTCTTTCTCAGCACCTCCCCTCCAAAATCCTGCAGTTTTCCTGTCCCAGAAATGAGATCTTTTCCTTTATTTCAGCTACAAGACTCCAGCAAAACCTGATGGTGTTAACTATATCCGGACAGATGATGAGGTAACAAATGATTTGCATTTAACATCTCACTGTTTAGGAGAGGAAGAGGGTGGGCAGAGGACTACTAGCTTTTTTAGGGCCTACTTAGAGTGGGCACCGCTCAGAAGCAAGAATGTAGAACAGAGAGAAAACAGAAGGGTGAAGGCTGAGTCATTTCCTTAGAAATGATGAACAGTTTAAGTTGCCTTACGTGACTGATGCCAAAAGCTATCAAATGCTGCTCTACTCTGACGCAGTTATCTTATGGCTTGACCCCCTTAGGATGAGTTTCATTGGATTAAGTGGGCAGGCCATGATGCTTTTACAAGAGAATTTGCATTTTGGGATTTGAATAGATCACTAAGCTTAAAGATCAGAAAAAGCCTCTCCCTGTTAGCAGAGATGCTGAAGAGGGAATGGGAAGGTCCCCTGCCATGCCTTGGTGCATGAGGAGGACAGCAGGAGAAGGAGCACCTGGCCAGTATGACTGGCGTCTCCCTCTCCTTACCAGATGGAAGGGGGTGCTACCTAGACCGAATGCCAGAAGTTACACAGATTGGATCTACCTTTCACGGGCATGTTGCGGTTGGGGGAGCAGGAACAAAGAGGTGCCTGGAAAAGCCTTCCTACATCCAGAACTGTTTTGTTGCAGGGTGACTTCAGACACAAGTCTTCATTTGTCATATAAGACACCAAAAGAATATTGCAAACCAGCAAAAGCAAGTGTGAAAATACCTCCTCCAGGAACTCAAAGCGAGAGCAAAAGATGAATTAAGTGCGCTTGGAAGAGTTTGGAACACACAAGAACTTGATAGCTAGCTATCTGTATATCTTTTTTTTCTTTGCCAAAGTTTAAAGTAACTTCTCACTGCCCAACTTGCATCTCTCCTGCCTCTGGAGATACCAACAGGATCACCTAAACCTGTCCTTGGACTAAGGAAGCGTTTTAATACTTCCCAAGAGACTGGGCTGTGGAAGTTTGTGGAATTGCCTTCTATTTGTGCGGCAGGGACACAGCCACAATGTGCAAACCAACCAGGGGAACAGCGTTAGGTAAACGTGTAGTAGACATCACTAGTACAAATTACTAGTAGACAAAAAAGGTGCTGATACGGCCATAGACGGACTTCAAAGAATAAGATTTATCCATGCAAGGGGGAGTCTTCCTCTCAGCAGCTTGTTGCCCAGGCCCGGCTGGTGACTTTTACACATTTGTGATTGTCTTGCGCTTTTGACTCTGACTGCTCAGGTGCAGAACGGGATATCTGAATAGCCTACAGTGACAGATACTGATACAGTAAATGCAACTAGTGTTCTCAGCCCTTTTGTAAACTCACTGAATTCTCATTACTCCATTTAACATGAAACACAGGCAGCATCAGGCCAGAAGGATTGCTTCTGTTCACTGCTTTATAGAAAACCCATTGCACGCAGGTAACCCCTCATTCTAATCTGCACAAAGCAGGCTTGCCTCTTGCGTCTTTCGGTGTTTTAAAGAAGCTTATAGTGGAGGCAGAGAACCTAGTGCTAAGACATCCCTTTCAGGAAAATTAAAGCCAAATACTTTCAGGGGCTAAGATTCCCATAAAAGGTACTGAGATGTCTTCAAGCTTTTCTACCTTCTCCATTCATTTTGTAAAATCCCACATTCTAAATTTTTTGCAAAGATATATTTTGATTACTTCAGAAAAGGTAACATTTCTATTTAAAGTGTAAATACATGATGCCAGCAGTGTTTAAGTAATATAGCTTTTTTTTTACTTTTTAAGCTACAGAGAGGAGCTCAAATGTTGCTATATAGTATGGCACTGTCAGAGCATATCAGTATTACTGCAAAGTGTGATAAAAAACTGCAGGTGGAACAGCGTCTCTTTCCTCTTAAGCTAGCTTCAGCAATTTCCTTGTCACAAGAGGTCTTACAGACACAGAACAGAGTCACTCAGGGATAGTTTTTGTAAATTTATGGCAGGAGCTATCAACTTTTTTATATATAAAACTTACTTTTCTTGCCAGTGACCAACACTTTGTTTTTGTTGTTGCAAGAAATATCCAGGGATGGCTGTTGGATTCACTTCCAACAAGGTGACAGAGTGACTTCAATGTCTGCTACCTCTCTGCAAGTTCCCTAAAGCACTAACACAGTGTGACAGCTATGGCAACTTTACAGGTTTAAACTGCATAGCCAAGGCAACTGTTTCTGGAGTTGGGAAAGCAAAAGCTCAATACAAAAGCACTTTTGTAGTGTCAGTTGCAACTTTTCTCTAGATGGTAAAAGAAAAAAAAAACCAAATCTAGTTCTCTTGCCTTTAGAGAGAATAATTGGAAACACGTGTTTCCCAGAAACATGTATGTTGATAGTGTTGAACAGCATTGGGTAATAGAAGACTGCAAGATGTGGATGCAACACTAGAACTGTGCTGTGGTTTAAGAATTTTTTTTAACGTAGCATAATTTAGTGTTCTTGTATTTCCAATATGAATTGAGTTGTCTTAACTTTTCCTGTATACAGTATTTTGGATACTTGACGATTTGGACTGTCAGTGTTATTTTTTAGTGTTCTGCATTAATCTGCTTTGTTTCCTAGGGGCCTCGCTGGACATGCCATTGTGCATTTGTTTTGCCTGAACAAAGTGTTACCACTTCTTCTTTTGCTAATGAAAGTAAAAATAAGGATGGGGCAGCAATAACCATATGTTCTCTGTGTAACTCGGACATTACCACTGCTATCTTGCAATTACATTATGGTTATCTTCTTAAGACATGCTCTTCAACCAAGCCACACAGTACTGTTACCTGGCTGCATGCTGCTTCTAATCATTATGACAGTAGTGAGTGTAACATTCCTTTGCACTTTCTGTATATCCACTACTCCTTTTCTGTGCTGCTTTTAGGATACCTATAATAAGGGAGAGAAAGAAAAGGTTTGAATCAGGGTAGCTGTGGGCACTATGAGAGCACAATCTACAGTCTCACCATGAGCCAAAGGCAGCCTTCGTCTGAAAAGCCAGCAAGCTAAGAATCAAGGCTTATTTTTCAGTTCTAAAATGTGACAGTGGCATCTCTAACGAGGAAAGGGGAGATGATCCCCCTGATACAGCTCATGAGATCTGATTGATGGAATTCATTGTATCATTGTGAATAATATTCAGGTTTGTACTAATGTATTATGTTTAACTTTGCCAAGAATGTTTTACATAAATACCAAGCTATAAAGCATTCTTGTAGGGTTTTTTATTTGGTTTTGAACAGCCATTTATTGGAAGCTTCTGTTTTCAGTTCAGTGAAATAAGGGAAAGTCTGTTCTGCCAGAGCACTCATTTACTTGTATTGGGCTGAAGGTTACAGAAAGTCCAAGGCATGTTGCTGTTTATCAGTTTATTCTTTGATATTTGTCTATCCCTTCTTCTTCTCTAGAGAAGACAGATTAATGCCCACAGGGCTCATCTCAATGCTGCTCGAGGACAGAACAAAAACTAGAAAAGCACAAATTAGGAAATAAACTATTCCAATTTACCATTCAAAGTGATTAAATACTATTTTAAGGGAGAAGGTACAAAATTAATGGATGTGGCCATAATTGACCATCGCTTAAGCCAAAGCCATTCCATACATCCCCTCTTCCCAGGTTTTGACTTTGATTTTGAGAATAAAGTTTAACCTCACTTGAAGGTTTCTTTGATCTTCAAAACAGAATAGGGAAAGTGAGGGCAAATTATGGGATTCCAGTGCAGGAGGTAAGTGCCTCTGGAAGGGCTGTGGCAAAAGCACGCTCAGCCTCTTCGTTTCTACTTGTACAGAAAAGCCTACTCCATTTCTGTTGTTCATGTCTGCATAAGACAAAACAGCATGAATAAAACAGATTCCATTTTCAAGTTTCAATGAAATCTAGGGCAAGAGCTCTGTAATAGAAGTTAACAGTGGAAAAACTACAGTTAGGTTAACACGGCATCAGAGAAACTCAGGAATGGTCAGATTCCAGTATTTACACAGCGCATTTACGATAAACAAGTTATCTGCGCAGAGCACAAAGCTACGCATATCACTTACCAACCTTGATTTTAGTGAGTTACTCATATCCTGCTTGCAGTCAAATAAGAGTCTATATTTAAAAGCTGCTGGGTCCAACATTAATTGAACGGAGTGCCTAAGATACCAGCGACGTAGTTGAAGAGACTTTGAGGCTGTAGAAATCTATAGAAAAAAATAATCTCTCTGTCAGATCAAGAAGAGGAGAGAAGCTGTGGGTGGAATTAATTCTGTAACCATTTATTTTCATAAAATTTTAATAGTTGGAAATAATACAGCTCAAGAATGGAAATATTCCATATAAAAGAACATTAAGGCTGTTCATACACACAGGAGTTTGCACAACAAATAAGAGGTGATGTAGTGTGCTATTACCAGATTTAGGGGTGTGGCAGTGACATGCTGTTTTACCTCTGTTCAATTAAAGCAACTCTAGTATACAACCAAGAAGGACAATGAAGGATCGAGTGAATAAGCTGAGCCACTCACATCCCTGCAAGCTGTGATAAATGCATTTCTTGCTAAGCTTGTGGCAACATTATGCTCTTACTTTTCCAAATGGACAAATTATATATCCTGTGAGTGAAGAGCAAGCCTTCCTTTACACTGCAGCTTTCTAGCACTCCAGTGGGCTTTGTCAACAGCAGCAGCTTATAATACATACATGCGTTAATGCAGGCTTTGTATGCCCATATTCTAGACAGTTTCATGTAAAAACCAAATAAGAATAGATAAGGAAGGAAGGACGTGTGCCCACAATGATTTATAATTACAGAGGAAAAGGAACAGATTTTAGGCAACATGATGATTCTGTACAAAAGTTCAATGAAAGGATCAGTTGTCTGGTTTCAGTGGAGTTCTCCGCTGGGACCGTCTCAGAGGGACACATTGGCTGCTTTTTTTCCTTGCTGGGGATTCTACTTTCCACTCCCGTGGCAGGGATGGGCTAGAAGAAAGAAGGAGAATGACCATTTATTTTAAAGCACTTCACCAATCTTTCTCGCTGCGATTGTTGTTTCAGACCTGCGTTGAACTTACGGTTTCTCTGGTGATGTCAGACAGATAACATCTCTTGGCCCATCCTCAGCCTCTTTCTTCTCTGCAAATAATGCATATATTTTAAAAAATGCCACAGATTTGATCATTTGGGTTTTTCCCCCGCCTCAAGTTAGAATCACAAAGATAACTTGCCTGGAGCTGAACCGGGTGTGTGCGTCAAGCTGATGTAACTGACCCCAGCACCAAAGGTCAAGTCATTAATAGTCTCTGAAAAAAAAGCACATAGTAGTGGTCAGCTTGTGACATAGCCAGAGGGCAAGGCATGCTGTAGTAGAACACTTAAGTGTCACAGAGTAAGTATATCCAGTTAACTGCAAGCACATATACATCTCTCTTTTCCAGCCCAACAGATCTCAGTGTCTCCCGTCCAGCCTCAAAACTATGTGCTGAATCTGATGGGCCATCTGTGCACATCAGCTTCATACTCCAGACTTACAGCCTTTCTTTATGTGGAGGAAATGAATATAAATATGGGACCTCAGTCATGTACCTCCTTGTCCTACCTAGGTGGGAGAGCCACACCTTCCATTGAAGCTTTGCCATCTTTCACAACATGTTAGATTCAGACCAGTTGCTTTGCCTAGTCAAGGCGGAATGCGGGGCCCCTGAAGACTGACAAAGGACCTGAACAGCCCTTCCGTAAGGAACTGCCTGCAGCCAGAAAAGACAAATCGCTTGACAAGGAAGCTAGGTAGAATTTAGCTTGCCTGAATAGGCCATAGTTGTCAGCTGTCTCTTTCCTGTCATTTATCTCAAGAGAGATGTCACAATATTCAGATTTTACTTTATTCAACGCTCTGTTTTATGCTCATGTTTCCCAGAATCTTTCACAAGGAATTAAGGTAGAAAGTGCTTTATAGGGCAGGAGTTGGAAACTCTGCTAAAAGGACTTCTTTCTACAGACTAACTGGGTTTGCTCTTTAACTACTTCCCTGTCCTGGAAGGGAATTGCTGAAGCTTGTAGAGGAAATCCAACTTGATCTATCTATCTGCGTTAGATGGCCTCTGCATCTCTCAAGACTGACCTGCAAGTGTCCTGACTTTGTGCAGTGTGTGCCTTAACAAGTTATCTTGGTTAATGAGAAGTTCATGTGAAAGGAAGGAAGGGAGGAAGGAAATGGTAGAGAACTGTCATCAAGTAGCTGCTTCCCATGCAGCCAAAGGTGGTATCTTCACAACATGTGTTTATGTACCACACTGAAGGAATCTACACTTGCCCACTTAGCCATTCTCAAAGTAACGAGCAGGAATTGAGAAGGAGACCCAAAGACAGCAGGGGAGAGTGTGACAGCCAGAACAGTCGAATAAGGTAAAGAGAAGAGACAGCTGTTCTTAACTTCTTGAGTACAAAATGGTTTACAAAGAACTGCATTTCCAATAGTTTTAGAATGGTATACCAGAGAAATAAAAATGTTTTATTTAGATTGTCTATCAGCCTGCAAGACCCAACGCCACCATGCAGATGGCTCAACACACACTAACTGAAGTGATGAAGCTGCTCTGTACAGTTTGTCTCCCTGCTGAAGGTCACATGCTGCCTCGAAGCAAAGCAGAAATTCAGCCCTAGTACCACTGCAGATTAACATTCTTCCTCCTTTTTGACCATATGGTGCTTAAGAGAAACAGCCGTGCAAGCTTCCAGAGATATGGCGCTTAAAGATTTCTGCTCTCTAAAAACATGCCCCCAGTTTTTTTTGCACAAAGATCACTGCTTGTTGCTCAGGCAGCAAAGAGAAACATTGAGGCAGACAAATCTAGCCAAACAGTGGAGCATACAGGGAAGAGAAGGGTCAGATTTTCCAGTGGATGCACATCACTGCCACTGGTTTGCTCCTGCCTGCTCGGATGTCAGGTATTTGCAGACTGCCGCACAGCTGACTGCCTTATTGGCTACATGTCATTTGCTCTCCTGTGTGCGTGCAGGTCAGGTGTTCGCACAGATACAGGCAAAGAGTGCAGTCAGATGCCTATGCTTCTGGAACATCGACCCTTCCCCACAACAATTCACAACTGCCTAAGGAGAGATGACCTGTCAGACACTCACCTATACTCCCAGCTTAACTGGAGCTCTCTCCAGAGTGCGTGAGGGTGTTCATCACACTCAAAATTCGCGCTAGGAGATGCCCTAAAGGAGCTCAGCACCGAATTGACATAAAGGAAGGGAATCTCATGCTGGAACTCAGCTCCATTTGCGTTTTACTACAACTACCTCTTGCACTTAGAATCATAGAATCATTAAAGTTGGAAAAGACCTCTAAGGTCATCAAGTCCAACCGCCAACTCAACACCACCATGCCCACTAAACCATGTCCCTAAGCGCCTCATCTACACGTCTTTTAAATACTTCCAGGGTTGGTGACTCAACCACTTCCCTGGGCAGCCTGTTCCAAGGCCTGACCACTCTTTCAGTAAAGAAATTTTTGCTTGTGTTTAAAAGTGTTGCTTGCAGAAAGCAACACTGCATAATGCTGCAGGGCTGTCAGAAAGCATTCCAATAAAATCTAACTTTTGAAGGTCAGGTTTTGTGAGATGGCAATTCAGCTGCAGTGGTCATAAGCACAGCAGACTCTCACAATTTGTGTATTAGAGATTCCTGTCTTTGTATTTTTACTTTAATTTCCACAGCAGAGTGAAAAACCCAAATCATTCCTTCTCCAATGCTCAGTTCAGTTCTTTCTAAGGGTAGAAACACACACACACACACACTCAGAAATGACTGTGCAGGTTATTAATTCCGTTTGAGCAGATCTCTGTGTTCACTTGCAATTGCCACAGGTCACTGCCTGCTCTAGAAGCAGGTCGTAGCTCACCTGAGGTCCTTTGCACAACAGGAACCCCCTATCTTAGAGCTGAAAAGGACCAGACCTTGAGTATTTTCCTCTGCAGCAGGGTTCTGTAATTCAGTCTAAAAATGCTAAGCTATGCTTCCAGAGTTAAGGAGAGCGAATGTCTCAATGCAACAGAATCTTGCACACTTCGGGCAATGCATGCTATTAAGGAACCATGACAACATGCCTCCTCGGCATCCCAGAGTTGATGAAGGAAGAAAGGGCAGTAACTCTGTTACTTCAGCAGCCCAAAATAAAAGCTTTCCTGCACTGACTCAATACTATAATACCCTGTAACATGTAAATGGAGACCATATTGGACTGTCTTTTCCTATGTACATCATTCATCTGAGATCTTCAATTTCAGAACGGTTCTTATTTACTACAACCATTTAGATAAATACATGATCTATAGCTATCAATGACTAATTTTCTCTGCTCTTTAGGGGAGCTATGCATTGCCACCTCTCTCAGAGAATGAGTGCTCAGCCCAATTTGGAAAGGGTTTCTTTGGGTTATACTTACGTTCTGGTGTGCTGATTGCACGGCCCATCACAGAAACATTTTCTCCGGTAGACTGTTGATTCAGGCTTTGAAAGGATACTAGAAATAACAAGGGAACAATTAAGAATAGAAATGTATTCACTTAGAGATCTCAAGGGTCTAACAACCAGGCTGTGTCAACTAGATCTAGTCCAATGCCAGATCAGTTTGCAGCAAGCTTCCTACCTTGCTTGCTGCCACCAGCTGCGCTTGATTCAAGTGATACAGCCGATAAACTTTCTCCAACACTCTTGCTGCGTTGCTTGCTTCTGGCTTCCATTGCTTTCCTGGCAGAGTTCAGGATGGCAAGTGTGCTCAAGGATGCTGGCCTACAGGGCAGAAAACATGACAGAAACAGTGACGTGATTTCCTTCTGCAAGCCCGGATGAGATACATGTAATGAGGAGAGAGACCTGTCCTCTCCCAATCCCTTATGATTAACTTAAAGACCAAATGTAATGGGGAAGATTATGCTGCAACACTGGTGACTTTCATACCACTAAGTAAGGAGTGGATAAGCAAAGCAATAGCCCCGCAGAATATCATAACCGGCAATATAAACAGAAACCCATACCTGCGACCGAGTAACGGCTGTTTCAGGACATCAGCACTAGGTGTAGTAAACTCAGAAGGCACAGAGGAAGGACTTGATCCAGGTGGCAAGGACTGTCTCCCACTTACAGGAGACTGAGCGTTATTATTCCAGCCACCAGAAGGTACAGCTGTCTCCAAAGATGGAGGTTGCTACAGAAAACAGGAGAAAAGATCATATGTCTAACAATGGATACAAGCGTAGAAAACTCTAGATACAAGACGCTTAGACCTACATGCTGTGTGATTAAGAACTGCCCTTTGTGTGATGGACGTAAAGGGGTGCTAGGGAGAAAGAACTTACTGGCCAAAATTTTAACAAGAAGCAAATAGGAAGTTTTGATGGGATACATACGTTCTAGTTTCAAGGTCTATACATAGCTGCTTTTTTAAAGTCAGCAGAGAAAGAAAGGTGCTTCCAGGGTAGAAGTCATCTCATCTTAAGGTAGGTATCTAAAATAGTTCAGGACAACTGACCCAAGCACATACTTATTTCTTTACATTGACTTTAAAAGAGGATCTGCATGACTAGGACAGATACAAGTTTCCACTCTGTATACACCTAAAGTCAGACAAAATGAACCCTTTTCTTTTTGACCTGTTTGTCATCTTTAGCGCTCTGGGAGCAGAGTGCAATACAACATGTAAGCACAGCCAGTGGCAAATTAGACTTGGTTTTCCCTTTAAATTGAATTCTTTTTACATTGTTTGCTGCTCCTGTTTGCCTAACGTGTGGTGGTGGTGGTGTTCTAAGCATATTAAATGACTCTAAAACCAAAGCTTCTGTCAGCAAATGCGAAGAGGTATGAGAACATCACATAACCGTTCTGTTAAAAGTGCTGTAACAAGGTCCACAGACATACAGAGTCTGGGTGTTAGTCGCACACAAACTTTATCAGAGGAGACAATACGAGTTAATGGCACCAACAACCTCTGCCTGCGCTGCCGAGACCTGCTCTTGGTCTGACTCCTTCTCCCTGGCCAGCTGCTCTTCATATTTCTTCATATCGTACTCCAGCTCGGCTGCCAGCTGCTTGTCCACAGCAAAGAAGTCTTTGATTTCATTTCGGTAATCTTGCATCATTTCCTGGAGCAATAAGGAATGTTTAAACTCTTTCAGAAATCTGTCCTGACTACTGATTCATGTCGCCATTCAGATCACAGCTGCTTAAGTGCAAAAGGAAATACCAGTTGGTAGAGCAGAGGTGTTTTTAACAGACTAAGAGTTTCAATTCCAATTTGTACTTCAGAACATGAAAAAGCTTTCCAGCATTCAAGCTTTCTGCCCACGTTCCACTGAGGAGGCTCACACGTAACACACTGTGAGATCCTTATCTAAAATCCCTCCACCTCCCACATTATTTAACACAGTGGCAGTGTCACAACATCATATGCCTTCTATATTTCCTTCTAAGAAGGCTGTTCGTTCCATTACTGGTTGCACATCTAACACATTAACTCAAGAGAAGAAAAAAAAAAACCAACAAGAAAACACTTCCCCTTACCCGTAGATAGTTCATAAGGTCCCTAAGAGCTGGGATCCTCTTCTGCTCCATCAAAGACTTCAGTGATGTGATTATTGGGATGATATTTTCTACGAAGTTCTTCTTTTGAACCTTTATTTGAACAAGGTATGAACAGTTATATGACAAAGGAGAAGCCACTCTGTGGTTAGATGAATGAGAGGAATTATCACTCCATAGCAAGGGAATTACCGCAATTAAGCCTGCTCTTATGCCGCACACACGTACACAGGCTTTTAACCTAAGCGGAGTCTTTCAAGATACATCGCTAATTCAGTCAGTTCTCACACTGAAGGCCAAAAGGTGCACCAAAAAACATTGTTATGCTCAAATGTTTTACCAGTAAGGGATCTGTGGAACAAATTGAGCCTAGCATAACTTCACTGACTTCAGAGGAAATGCCTTTCCGATCACTCCAACTGACCCCTCAAGTACAAGCGTCCTTCACAAATTTAGCCTTAATGTTTTGTTTTTACAACGCACAGTGCTTCCACAGGTGCCCTCAGATCAGAGTGGGCCTACAGACAGAGCATGAATATCAGTCTACAGGCACAGTATGTCATTAGAATCATTATGTTACTTGGATAATTTTTGCGCAAGTTTCTCCGTCGCAGAAAGGTAAAATTCCTCCCAGTATGGTGGCCAGCCCTCTTCCCATACCAGATCAAGTGCCATTCACCTGCGAGATGAGCTTTTTCTGTGCTGCCTGCATGACAGCATTGGCCATTGCCATTTCATCTTCATCAGGCTGAATGTCTTCATCGGGTTTTGATCTCATAGTTGATAGCTTGATTTCTTTGCAGCTAAGGACTGCAAACGTATCCGAGAGCAGCTCACTGGCTTCCAGGTCCAATGGAAGGACCTTATCCACAAAGCATGCTAGAACACACAGGGAAGAAATAAGAAGTATTTTACTGGAAACAGCAGTGCGAGTAAAGACAGGAAGATAACACGGCTGGATTGAGAGCCTAAGGGTTTTATACAGACACCAGTTCTTTGTTTGCCAGATTTTTAAAGACAGACCCTTACCTAGGATGCTGTGGCTGATCTTTGTTGTAATGCTGAACCTCTGCTCATCTGTAAAGTGGTCTAGCAGGAACTTGTAGATACGCATTCTTTTTTCTTTGTTATCTTTTCCCTTCAGAGAGAAGAGATTCTTCGCCCTATGGTAGAGCAAGACATTTTACAAGGGCCAAGTCACATTATGCAAACTCACAGAAATAATAAGACTTTAAATCAGCAAGGAATATTTGAATGTCACTTTCAAGACCCATAAACCTGTTAGGATACCACACACTCCCACAAATTACATGCAGAAGTCCTCCCAGAAGTGTCCCGGGGAAGGCAGGACACTCTTAACTTAACACTGTTACCCCTAGCTATTTTCACCCTATTGCACACATAATGATAAAGTGCCATGAGTGCTTTGCTGCAACCAAAAGCTGCATGGCCAGACATCCCATCATTTAGCAAAAAGGAGATACAAATGTGCTCAACTGACCGCACACTCTGGGGGAACCTGTTGTACTTCTCATGTTTCTCATAGCTATTGAAATGGAAGATGCACTCAATGAAGTGTTGGGAGAACATTACTGGATTCCTCTTCAGTAAGAGATGCACCAGGCAGAACTCTCCAAACCTGGAAAGGAGGAAAAGAACAAACTTATCACCAGGTAGCTTCTAAAAGCCACGCCTGAAACACAGTGTAGGGTTCACAAGCCATAAAGCAGAAGGATGGTTTTCCTCTGCCAAGTCTTCCTCAATACCACATTTAATTCTTGCCCAGCTCCATCTGGGCTTGAACAAGGATATCGGCTGATTGACTTTAACCCTTTTTTCATCCAGAAAGAGATAGATGTTTTCAGCACCCACAATACTACTTCATTTTTTTGCCATTAAGGTAAACAGAGACAAATAAATTTGAACTTGAATCCAGGCACAACATTTTCATTATTTAAATAACTTAAGTTCCATTGTGGCTGACACTCTTACAGTACTTTGCAAAAAGTTAATCACCAAAAGTCCTGCAAAAGCTGCAAGTCAATCCCAGACTTGAAGAATGTGTTTTTGTCTGGATGCAGTCACTGAATGCACATGCAAAGAAAAAGGCTCCTGCAGAAATAGCACCATGTTCCTTAGCTAAAGCTCTAGGAACGTGATGTTGCAATGTCACCATCTACTGGAAAGACATTTTTACATATTAAAAACTCACTGAAGAGAAAAAAAAGTGTGAATATGCACTAGTAAGCAACAATAGGTTGATGGCCCCGGAAACACCAATCTTCAGATTGATTGTTCCAGGTGGAAACAAGTAGCAAGGTGTCCAAGCCTCCTCTGCATCTAGCATCCCCACACGATCTACCACCCTTATAGAAACCTGCCCCACTCATTTCTCACGTAACCGAGCAGCTTGAGACTTTGAAACCTACAAAAATTTCATAAACATGCACTTAAAGCCAGTGTGCATAATTCCTCTTATATGTCAAAGTATAACAAAATATGGTAGAAGGCTTAAAAAGACAAGGCATGCCATATAAGAAAAAAGAGAATATTTAATCCTATTCTTAAAACAAAACCAGCACTCAAGACAGAGCCTATTAGAAAACCACGAGGAAGATTTCATAAAGGCTTGTTTCAAAAATTCATTTTCTCTGGATAACTGTGAGAGTCAAAAATAGAGCAGAGCTGCATGTTTTGAAGACAGCCAAGAACACACAGCTTGCTACTTTGGGACCTTCAAACGACTTGGAAAGAGGTTCACCTTTGCTACTGTTACAGACCCTAAAGCATGAAAAACTGTAGAAGTGAAGAGGTTAATGGGACAATCATCTGCTCTCTCACTGAAATTTTTCTTCACATGCCAAAGGTGCAAGACCGAGACTGGTTTTGAGTACATCTCTGATCTTCAACTCCTTCATTATTTTAAGGTGAATATTTTACCTGGCAATATCTGGATTTGGATCCACCAAGACACTGATGAAACGGAAGAAGAGACAGTCTTTCCATTTCACAAACTCCTCCTGTAAGAAATCAGCAGACAATAAATTATCAGCCTGAATTGGGAAAAACATAGTGTGAACCTTCAGAGCTTAGTCAGGACAGTATCTAATGGAGCCTAGCAGAACGTACATCAGGCAAATGAGCAAGCTATACAACTTCAGCTGGAGATACACGAAATAAACCCCAAGACAACAATGTTTTAGAGGATACTTTAAACACCACAGCGGCAGGCATCTAGGTTTACCACAGGTATCAGTAAAAAAGTAGAAACATGAGAATCTGTTCTCCCATCCCAAGGCACACATGCTCTTCAACACTGTTCTCAGAGCCAAATGCACTCCAAATCTGCCTTGCTTGGCTTCATATAAACATTGGGATGGTAAACATCTTGAGCCTCTCAACATTTACATCTTTAGAACAATAAGCAGAGACAGTAGGAGAAAAAGGCGCTGTGGTGCTTGTTATATTCATTCATATAGGAGTGAAATTGAAGGGAATTCAAAGAAACAAAGAGAAGACAAGAAAAGAGGTAGCCATTGACTAAAAATAATCTCATTATCCAACTGTGTTAAGTGCCATCAATATGATTTCTGCCTAGCTAGCAAAAACAAGCAGTAACAAAAGACATAGTTGCAAGTCTTCTTGATTAAGCGTAGATTAATCAAGGTACAAGCAATACACCCACTGGACAGGTTGCCAGTATTCAGCACAACAGAAGGTACTTGAAGCGGGCTGTCAGATACATGTATTTACCTGCAGAAGGTTGGTAAGCAGGATCAGCGTCTGCTTACGGATGAAGGGATGTGGGTCCTTCAGACACAACGAAATGTTGGGAACGTATCTGTCCACCATGGATGTGTAGCGGATACATAGATCACACATAACGATGACAACATTATTGCGAACAGCCACATCATGTGACACCTCCAGTTCTCGAGCTAGAGCTGCAATGCATTTCTTTGCCAGATCCTCATGCTGTAAACACAATTTACCTGTGAAACAGAGACAAGACTGTCAGTGCTGCGAATATATTCTTCTTCCTAACCACTGCAGCTCAGCTTACTGCCTCCTTTGAGTCCAATATGAGCCAAGAAAGGAATCAGGAAGTAAACAGAGGAATAAACAAGAAACACACGCTGAAACTTGATGAGCAATCTGCACGATCTCTCAAAGAAATGATACTTCAAGGAGTTCTTCCAAACTCCTCTTAGACCTATAGTGTGGGTCTCTATTCCAAATTCCCTCCCTCACAGAGAACTATTTCTGTGTACAGGGTATTATTCAAAGCAGCTAAAAAGAACAGCCCCAGCTGTCATAGGCACAGCAGGGAGACACCCACCTCTAAGAGCATCACTAAACCAACTTAATATAAAATAGCCTGCATTCTAACATTACTTCTCCCCAACTGTTTCTAAGCTCTGTACAAAACTATTAAGCTTCCCAAAGCAGTTAAGGAAAGAATAATACTGCAAGAGAATACTACCTGCAAGAAAAGAGACTTGTTTCTAACCACAGAAGTGCTACAAAACCAGAACTTTCACTTAGTACTCTCCATAATACTGGAAATGTAGATTTGACCAGGCCTCTATCACAAAGAAGCTCTTTGTTCATGCTGAGGAGAACAAGTAACTATGTGCAGTCATTCTGCTCTAAACTGCACCAAAAGCACCAAGTTTTCTTTATCCTCTGTTGAGCACCTTACTACATGTAAGATGGTCCTTCAGCCAGGCAGCAACCAACGTCAAGTACAAGGACAGTACAATTCTGAAGGACGTTGCTAATTATTAGTCACTATTAATGCATTAACCAGCTTGAGAAGCAGTCACACAGATGGCAGTATTTTTATGGTTTGTGCAACTTGTTACCATGGATGTTTGCAACGCTAAAAGCTCTGAGTTGAGGCAATGCAAACATTGAGCGCTGTGGCTATCTGTTACAACTGACACAGCTTTTGAGCACAATTTTAACCAGAAAGGCTAAGAATTGGATACACGAGGGCACGCTTCTACGGCAGGATGGCACTTACCTAGAGTAATGAATGCATGAGCTCTGACCACTGGAGGCATGGCTGATCCTCTGAATTGGGACAGTGACTGAGAAGCTGGAATTTCCTCACCATCTGGAGAACAAGACACTAGGAAAGAACAGGTCAGGAATGAAAACATGCTTTTCCGGTAAACAGTGATGCCTGTAAATGCAAAACTAAAGGCAGTAAGGAGAGTGCCTCACATTGGTCCTCGTTGACAGAAGAAGCCAGAATGGACTGAATCAAAAGAAAGATGCGTTTCTCCACTTTGGCTGGACACAACTGTGCAGCCTCACCCAAGATGAAGAGGTGTCTCACCTACAGAGATAAAGCAACACTGCAGTCAAAAGGCAATGGCTGAGCTGCAAATTAAGTCAGCAGGAGCTGGTATGGTACTTCTCCAAAAAACAACTCAAAATTCCCTCAGTCCTTTCAAGAAGGCAGTGGCTAGAGAACAGAAGGTGAAGCTTTGAAATAGAAATGGGGGGGGGTGTTTAATACGCTATAACCCCCACACATCTACTAATAATACTGAAATACTCCTCAAAGCATTCTATGCATTTTACAGACTTATTTCCCAAACAGCTCATCTAAAAAGTATGAGCAGAAAAGCAAAGAAAAAACATGTCGTTTTATTAAAAATACATGGGGTATCATATCTTTAAAGCAATTGCTGATGTATGAAACTGTTGTATGCTCCCAGGCCCATAAATACCAGATTTCATTACGAGCTTACACACAAGGCGTGCACATCAGTATTTTCCTATGTAACACAGTTATTGGTGTGAACTTTAAGGAACACCAATTTCAGTACACCTACATCCTTTGACCAATCTGTGAAGGGGAACCAAACTTACCAAGAGATCTTCTTGCAGCTGCTCTGCTCCATCCTCTTTGAGGACTATATTCGAAATATAGCTTTCACAGGTGGATACCAAATCTCCACACACCTGGTTGAGCAGCTCCTGTTCCATAATTAAACAAAATTAATTTGGCACTTCATTGATTAAACAAAATGTAGCTGTAATATCTGTCCACACATGAATCCCTAATCTGAAAATCCTTACATGCTTTTAATAATCTAGGTCCTATTGAAATCAATCAAACAGTGCCTTAGAACTTTAAAATTCTTCCTGCACATCAAAGGATGTGTGCAAGTGTCAAAACACCTTGGAGAATCTGGCTTTTAATAATCCACAGGCCTAAGTTTACTTCATTATAGAAATCACACAGATTTAAACAAAAAGGATGTAGGTGACTGTTTCATGTATATCCAACACATTTGAGGTTGTCTGTGTGAATTTTTAAATGTTGTTTGGAAAATGTAGTTCCATTCAAATGAAAACACGATGCGAATTCCAAGGGGTGGAGGGGAAACAAAAAAAGCTAATCATCTATGAGATTGTGATGAAAATAAAGCATAATTTCTCTTTTTCTACCATCTAAAACTGGTAACTTAAGAAACCAAATACATGGCAGCTAAGCTGTTAGAACTGCTAACAAGTGACCAATGTACAGGAACATCTGCATTTGGTTGTAAGCCAACATACTATGATGACTACAAGGGAGGATTTTCTGACTGTCAATTTAAAAGAAAACAGAAACAATCAATCCACCCTGGCTTCTAAAGCACAGAGTGTGCAGTTTTGCATACTATTTACTAAACTTTATTGGGACGCCTATTATAAAATAGCTGTCATCAATATTGAAAGAGAAGTGTAACACATATGCAAGGAGAAATCATTAGCAAGAGAGACCTGCATCAGTTTTAGCTTCTTTGCGACTGTGCTTAGGCTGAGATCTCTATTTTACCAGCAAAAGATAGCCTACCTTCTCACTACAGAAGCGGAACAAAGCTATAGCATAAAACAAATGGGGGCAGAAAAGAGAAATGTGCGAATGATGTCCCTGTTTGGTCCCATGAGAGAGGTCTAGAAAATATGTGTATCTACAGCAGCTCTGATATAGAATAATCAGAAGCTTATAGTATAAACCTATAGCTTCGAACTGGACCAAGCCTGAGAAATAGCTGATATCATAAAGGCCCAGCACTAGGTCTCCTTTAGCAATTCTGTAAACTTTGACAGAAGGCAAATGCAAGGTATTTCAGGTGGCGGGAAGAAAAAAATCCTTCTGAAGAAAGATTTCTTAGAAGTCCATCCTTAGCTATAGGATGCTTTCCAGCACAACTGCAGTAAAGCAAGTAAGAGAGCTGAGCAGAACAGACTCAAGTTGCTGGAGTCAGATCCTCTTTGTTTAGAGAGCTAATCAACCTACAGACTGGAGACAGAAGATGCCTTCAAGAGACAGCCCTCCTAAGTGTGAAACAAGCTATTTTAAAAGACATATTTTAAGTCACACCTGTGCCGCCTCCGGCTCATCTGCATACACGTGGCAGAGCTTCTGCAGAGTTTCTACAGCTGGGCTAATCACCTCCAAGGGACACTGAGACTCCCTCAGCCAGCACTTGATATTATCTGAAAATGAGATCACACACGTAAAATGAGCACTTTCTAAGCTTATCAACTGCTTACGGAGAAGAAAGAACCGTTAAGATGGGAGGCATGCCTTCCCCTCTGCAGTTTCTCAGGGCCACTCACCAATCAGCCTCTCACAGGTGCTTTTAGGGAGGTGCTTTGCAACATGACCGATGACACACAGTATATGTCCTGTAGTATCAGTGCTCATGTTCTGCTGCCTGACAAATAGTAGAGCAGACAAACCAATATTAACGCTAAGGAACAACACCAAATCACAGTAGAAAAATCCTTTCATCTGGGATATGCATTATTAAGGCAGACCTGCCAAACCAAATGAAAACTCAAAAAGCTTAGGGTAAGAGTTGGTTACTGCACAAATCTGCGGGCCATTGCTTGCCGCCTAGCTGCAGAACCCATTGCCTGAATAAAGAACTGTGATCTAAGCAGCTAAACAGCAATCTGTCTGTGGAGGGACAGAAAGTATTCACTTGCTTTGTTCCTCCTCTTCACCCCCATCTCTTTCCAGCAGAATGGAGGATGAAGTTCAAAGCACACATATACCTGCTGACACTGTCCCAGGATTCAATGATCTTGGAATAATCCAGCTTGGGTGAAGAACCTGCCACCTTAGCAAGCAACATCCAAGCCGGTACAGCATGCTCCGTTTCCACATGAGACATGACATTATTAATGAAAGCGGAGGTGAACTTATTCTGTCTGGACCACATATGAAAAGCTGTGTTCAAGTAACGGCTACAAGGAAGAAAGAAAAGAAAAGTAAGTTAAAGGAGGAGTAAACAAACACTTGGTCTTAGACACTGGCAGTAAAATCCAACATCCCTGTCCAGGATACACTGGGCAACACAACAAAGCTGCTATCGCTTGGCATTCCCACTACTCAGAATACGTAGGGATTTCTACTATGTATTTTACTAGTAATATTTTCAGTCTTTCGGTTCATAATCCCGACGCACTACAGACCTGGCATACAAGCATGGATGTAGTGCTCTGTGTCAGTAAGATACAAGGTCCAGCTGATACCATGACGCATCAAGAAAATATAATCTCAGCAATCTGTTACAAAGACTTTCTAGTAGTTGTTATTTAATACCCATCATGGGACAGGATACAGTAACGTTAAGGCACCATAACTTGCTCATTTTTCTATTAACCCTAGTCACCTACTTCACGTTGGAAGAGTTCTGAGATTTATCAAACTGCAAGGTACTCTAAGGTCATGAAGAAGAAGGTGCCATGAATCTGCATTATAAAATAGCCCAAATTAGAACATTGACAGTTTCACAGATTGGCAAGGCAGCACAACCAGTATCTCATTTTCTATTTCTGAGCTCTTATGCCCTGTTGACTAATAAACATACAGCTGTCTTTAATCAATGTTGTGTCCTTGTCATACTGTGTGTCATCCCAATTCTTCTGCTTCTTCCCACAGCATTCTGCAAAAGGCAGAATAATTCTATTTGTCATAAGACAAGTAACATATTGTAGATCAGAATTAATAAAAGGCAATGTACTCCTTTCTTTATATATCCTCTCTTACTTCTGTCATCAGAACACCTCCATTTAACTTAAATATTCATGCTGCTATCAACACATCAAGAACAGCACGCAACACTCCTGTATATGAACACTCGAGTTCAGGGAGAGAGCACAGGTAACAAGAGGAGCAAGTGAAAATACTTGACACAAAGGAAAACGGCACTCTTCTCACCAAGTGCCAGCTTGTCCATGCTCGACAGCTCCTCTGTCCCAGGAACTGGCAGAGCAACACAAGCACCTCACAACATGATAGTTTCCATCTCTAGCACTTATACTGACTGTTTCAAGAAGGGAATTTAAATAGCTTAAAAAAAAACCCAATAAATTTAGTTTCTTTTCCTTGCACAACAGACAGTACGTGCATTTAAACAATATGTAAACTACGATACCTAACGGTCTGTGGCCACACAGTGAATGAGAGCACTGAGAGTATAAACTCATACTCTTATCTTAGTCCTTCAGTCAACAGGCAATTTCCTTCCGTAAAGGAAAAGTTGCATATTCTAACAGGATTAAAAGCAAAAAAAATCTGGATTTTGTCCCTGAATGCTAACACAGTAAAGGCAATAAAAACATCCGACGCATCGGACAAAGGGCTGTTACGGAAAAGCCATCAGAGCCCACAATGAAGGGAAAAATGCACTTACTTCAGCTCCTGGCTTTCTGAAGTCAAGAGGGTAAGGAGATCCCACGCTAGAGCCTGCTTTCCATCTTCACTCCTGAATTTATTGTAGTATTTTATATGTTGCAACAAGAGCTGATCAAGGCAATCCAAGGCCTTTTCTTGGACAGAACTTTCAGCATCCATCACAACAGGCACCACTCCATTTAACCAGGCCTTCTGCACTAGAACATTCTTCTGCTGAGACTGAGAGAAACACACGTCGTATTAGAAACATTTTTAAAGCATTATAGGATTCTATATGCATAGGTAAGACCAGCAAAGGCCTAGTAACCTCCAGATTCAGCTACTAACTTTGAAAATAAATTTTAATAAGCCCCAGCGTATGGCTCAACAAGCACTGCAGTGTGGCAGCATATGGGACAGGGGAACTTATATCTCCTTGACGCCACAAGGTATTTGATCATATCTATGCTCAAGCTGCCTGGTGCTTCTGCTAAAGTACTGTAATACTTTGTTTTGAAACCCTATATATAATTTTAACAGTATCACAATAAAGCTGTATAGCAGATGATTTAACACCAAAAAAAAAAAAAAAAAAAGAGCTTTGCTTAATATAAACCCTATGCTCCAAGCCTAAGTTACTAACCCTTTGTGAATAAATAGAAAAGAAAGAAAAATATTGCAGTGCTATCATCTACACATTACATCTTAGTAAAGTGATTCAGATTTTTTTTTAACTTGAGAAGGCCAGCAACATAAACATTTTCTCCATGATACATAAATCAACAGCCAGGAAAATAAATGTTTCCAACAGTTGGAAGCATCCTACATAAATCACAAGTATGTAAAAGAATGAGTCATGACTTCCAAGTCAAAAGGTAATAAAAAAAATTTAAGAGACAGTCATAAAATGAAATCCACTGAATGTACAACTGACGTTTACCAGATTTGCCGGTTTTCTCCTTCTTTTAACCCACAGTCCGCCCATCTCAGGTCTGCATAAGAATTCATGATACTTTTTTCTCACCACAAGGAGTTCTGTTATAGACTGCAAGGCCTGCTTCCGCACAGAAACAGCGGGGTCCCGGCAACGATCCTGAAGAGTGGACAAATCCTCTGCAGTACAAGGGATCACTTTGTGCTTCAGGATGTTCATAAAAACCTGGAAGTCAAATACCAGCATAACTTTGTAGGGAATACGGGCCATGCGCATTGGGTAGCAAATCAAAAATACAATCTACCCCCTACGAACTTTAACTAGAGATTAATTTATCTCACTGAGAGTGAAACATCACATTAACAATTTATGAGTACTGGGCATAACCAGAGCTGTAGAATGAAACAGAACGCATCTTTTCAGTCATTCCGATTTTATAACAGCATTTGGATAGAGTGAATGTCACAATTTCCCCTTGAAAATAATGTGTCTCTTGTATGAACCATGTCTTTTACCTGGTAATAAGGAAGAGGGGATTTTTATTTTTCTTCTAAATCAAAAAGCATCAAAACAAAACAATTGTAAAGCCTTAACTTGAGAAACTCAAATCAGTGTGTGAACTGAGGGGGAAGAGTTGGGGTGAAGAGGACTAACAGAGGAAGGCAGTCAACAGCAGATGCGTATTTTTTAAAACGATTAAATACTCCTTGAAGCGTATCTCTTTAAAAGCTAATGACTTCATTAAAAAAAAATCGAGCAACAAGCAAAGCAACACATACCTCAAAAAGAGGCTGGATATAACCTAATCTCTTTGTTAACAAGGTCAAAACAAACTAAGCAGCTAATATGCTTCAGTTTATAAGGAAGTCGCTTAATTGAAATGCCTATTGACATTTGAAAAGAGCCTCTCCTTCTAAATGACGGAATAAGAGAATGCCAGCAAGAGTACTCGAAAAATTTTCCATCATCATGCTTGCATTATTTACTTATCAGGAACTAGTAAACAAGACCTTTTTAAGGCCTGTAGGCACTCTGCAGGAATAGCAGGAAGCTACAGGTGGGCAAAGTTACATACAGTTCGCTACAGTATTATGGCCTAATTATTTCTTTTAACGGCATTGTGGGTAATCACTGAGAACAGGGAAGCATGCAAAAAACACCATACCTGGAGAGCAGATTTCCTCACATTGGTTTTCTCATCCCCAGCTCTCAGTCTCAGCATGGCCATGACTTCTTTTCCTATCCAAAACGGTCATAAAAAGAAATTACCCACACCACCATTTAGCAGCACTAACACGCTGAACACTGTGCAGCAGCAAGGCGGAATACAGCTCTGAACTCAACTGAGCAGCAATTTGTTGCCCAAGACTTTCAAAGGCCAAGAGAGGAGGACTGAACAAAGCACAACAAAAAACCACCCAAAATAATTCAGAATGAGGTATAAGCCAGAGGGGAAAAAAACCCAAACCAACCATTTTTCCAAGTTCTTTCATTTGAAAATGTATCTTAGGACATATCATAAAAGAAAGTGGTATACCAAATCATTTGATGCATACAGCAAAAAGAAAAAAAAAGAAATCTGTAATTTCTGACCTATTTGTTTTTCTACATAGAAGGTGTTAGGCTACCTTCACAGTTTGAAAGCTCATCAGATGAATCATGCACAGTTCTAACAGAAGGCTGTAGCACAGGTAACCCTGCCATCTGTGGGAAAAGCATGTTGAGGGCAGACCACAGACAAATGGATCCAACGCAGACCCAAGACAGGTTAACAGACTTGTATGCCGAGAGCTTAAAATGCCTACAACCTTTTGTGAGTTATGCCTCAGAGCTCCACACAGTAAAAAGTATTAATATACAAACTGCTGTGTTTTACAGAGGAGAAATTGCTCCATATATGAACTGACTGAATTTCTTGAGGCTGCAGAATGGCAGCTGCAAAGAAGAACCCAAGAGTCTACAAAGAAACCAGACCGTATCTTCCTTCCCTGAATGTCATGTTAGGCCTCAAATTTTACTTTTCATAGCCATATTCATACTTATTTCTGCACGTTCTCAGGAAAAATACATAATCGAGATGATGGTTTATTAAATGACACACAACTGAATACACAGAGCCACAATCAATTATTTCTCACCTTTTGAATCATCCACATGGACTACTGACAAGCTGGCAATACTGATTTCAAGCATTTTACCATTGCTTTTAAGGTTTCTATTTATTGCTATTTGTTAGATTTCTTACAGCATTAAGTAAGATTTCCCAAATATATGCCAAATTCGGAGATCTGTTACTTAGAGAGATTCATGTGGAGATCCACTCTGTTGCCATTAAGAAATAGGATTAGTCACAGGGAACTAATCAAAAGTAGTTTGAAAATGTTTTTTTGCCAAAGGAAGCAAAGGGACTTTGATCTGCGCTTTCTTAATGGGCAGCTAACTGCAATCGCATCTTCCTCCTGAGAACAGCTTGACAGAAAAAAGCACAGAACCTTTTTATTGCAGATTTTGCCATTAAAATAGTCCAGCTCTTGTGAAGGTGACCAAATCTGCTAAAATAATCACACTTTGCCAATTGACATTGATTTTACTCACAGTGACATAGCAAAGAGAGAAAAAAAACCAAAACAACCCCAACCAAACAAAAAACCTGAGCTCTAAATGGCTGAGAAGTATCAAGGGAACATAATGTTTGTATACTGTTGGGCAGTGGTAATTCTGCAGCGCATACTTCACCCTGCAGATTATCCCTACCCTTCTTATCTTTGCCCTTGTGCATTTAGCACGTTCTGACTATCCCCAGCTAAGATTTATTTCGCTTCTAAAATATGAGCTGTTTGGCCTTCATAGTAGTGCAAAATTAGCACAGGCATAAGCCAAACATGAGCGTGTGCCAGACAGCTCTACTAATGCACCCTGACTGACTCAGAGGGCCCTGTATGTCAGCTATCCTCTTGAGCTCCAAACAGCCCTTTTTCATCCAATCCTTTTCTTAATTTGTTTTGCCAAGTGCCCAGTGTATGCTCAGCTGGGTTTCAGATACAAAACCAGGCATCCTCTGCCACAAGGAGTCTGCAACTAAACAGGGAATACGCAATACCTTAAGTGGCCTGGGGGACATTTCTATCTGAGAGAGCAAATTAACGAAATTTATCAGCGACGTGCTTTAAAAGAAAGCTTTCAGTGGAGAAGATTGGAGCCTGGCTCATGGAGATAGGGAGAAAGATCCCATGTGAAGAGCAGCATGAGACGTGTAACAAAGACGCAAATGCAGGAGGTGAACTAAGCAGCGAATTGAATTGTCAGCGGTTCAAGAGAGGTGCACAGCAAGAACTGAGAGCAAAGATACTGGCAGAGGCCTAAAGGTTAGGAAGAAAAGCTTTTACATGGAAGAGGAAAAGAAAGGAAGAGATTCAAAGAAGGAACATCGTGGCCACAAAAGCCAACTTACATGCTGATTTCATGCTATCAACAAATTGGAACTAGCTGCTTGCCATTCTGCATCAGTCCATTTAACCTCACACTTTGCTTTCAACTCCAGCCAATACCTGATGCTGCAGGGAAGTGAATTCTTCCCTACATAACAGCGCTAGTCAAAGGTGCTGTGCTTTATGTAGCAAAAATATATTAGTTCTTTGTGCACTGGAGCAAGAGATTTAATTACCCTTAAATTTATGGAGTTACAAGTATTATATCCCACATCAATTGCCATCCTTTTTGGAAAGAATAAATTACCTGCTTTTCAACAAGTGTTGCCGCCACATTAGTACAAACGAACATCAGTATTTCAAGATTAAATGTATTTTTCAGACTGAGTGGAAATAGTATCCCTTTATGGCTGGCACTTCCACCCCCTTCATCACGCGTAAGTGTTTTTTAACAGCTCTACAGAAAGCTCTCTACACTTTCTTTGAAAAATGGACAACGAATACACTTCAGAAAGTCTAATTTCAATTAAGGTTTTGGAAAGTTATCTGAAAAGGCTAGTATAATTTTGACGTACCGTCAAGCACAGCAGTATCGCTGCTGTCCGTCAACTCAATAGTTTTGAAAGTCGGTAAGGTCTTCTGTGGATGGTTGGACATAGCTGAAAGAAAAGTTAAAAGTTCAAGAATAAAAAAGGCATATGTTCACCCAGCAGGATGGTTCACTGTTAAACAGAGAGCCTCATGCATGCCCTAGGTTTTACAGATACGCATATTTTTAGAAAATGGCATGCCAAGAAAAGCCTGAGACTTACTATAAGAGAATGACTCTATACCTTCTGCACTGACTATCAAACTCGCAGTGTTTGTGTTTGCTTCCAAGCCTGTATGGTCAGAGGCTGCCAAAAAGAAATAAAAAAAGAAATTAAATGAGGTATTTTAATTCTGGATATTCTGTCATTCCAATTTTTTTCAGGCAAGTAATCTAACCGTAGGATGCTATGTGCATACTTCTGAATTGTGCCATCTGGCCTTTACCACACCAGAGGGAGTGCAGAATGCCAATCACGAACAAAACAGCTTAGCAGAAGCAAAAGGCAACTCAAGATTTAATCAACTATCAGGCAAGAATCAACTTTTTTTTTTTTCCAATGAGCAATTTCAGTCATCTGTAAATATCCTTCAAAGGTATCTCATGGAGAAATCTATTTAGAACCGATATACGAGAATAAATCCCTTCCAAATATAAGGCTTCACGAGTAACAAGACTCATCTATTACTTCTCATTATGACAGAATACACAAGGACACTATGTGCAGATTTTTAAGTTCCTGACAACTAGTTCTCCTATCTCCCAGGCATTATTCCCCAGAATGTTCAAGAAATATTTTCACCATCTAATTTATCCATAATACTTACCGCTTTGTAGTAAGTCCTGTATACTCTCCAAGGTAGCAGCAGCTTTCATTTCGAGACAGTGGGCAAAGCTGCTTAAAGCTTTACTACGGACCACGGGTGCTTTGTCTGAACACCGGCCAAACACCATGACCTGTACTAAAAACTTATGCTTTAGAAACTTCTGATGATCCAGGGACAAGGAGCTGTCCAAGTTCCTCTCTGGCACATCCAACAAAGCTAATGCAACATCAAGAGCAAACACTCTGTAGGCAATCTGTTTGGAAGAAAAAGCACACAAGGTGCTCTGTTAATGTAAGCAAAGACACGGGCATTGCCTACTCAGTTTACTCGCTTTTAGGTACCAGCAATAACGACAATGCTATTCAGTACTGATATTGGATCCTTCATCTTCAAAATACTGCTGTGTCTGAACCCTGGAACATCAAGGAGACATACTTACTTTAGTGTTGCGTGAGTATTTATAAAGCCAAGCGATGAAGTCAGCAAACTCTATACAAGGGAGTTTATTCAGCAAATTCACCAAGGCCTGTGCAGCATACGTGCGATAATCAGCCTTATCTGGGACCTGAAAAACAAGGGCAATCGCATGGTATGATATTTCAACGCTCTGCTCTAGAAGCCAGAATGGCATTTTAGGACTTAAGATAAATATTTTTTATTTAATGAGGCGATACGGTCACATTCAGCAACGACTGGGAGAACAATCACAGCTTCCCTGGTCACTACTTCAGCACTCTTGGTCACACAGCAAATTCCCCAAGGCAAAGGTGGAGCTTAGATTAAATCTAGAGGCAGTATTTCTACATGGCAGTCTTCAGATAGTTAGCTAGGCAAAGAGCTCTCATAATCCTCATTTTCCTCTACCAAAACAGTGGTAAAATCAACTGCAAATTTTGGACAAGTTGAAAGTAGGGCACAATCAACTGTGAATGAGGGGGGAAGTGTTCACCCTCAGTATTCTCCTAGAGGGTGACAACTATTTTTAAGATGTCTGACAACTCTGATAAAGATAACCCAAAATGCAATCCGGCTGTCAAGAAATTTGCAAATGATTAAAACCTTTTCATTCCTTACAAAACACTGTGAAAATGGATTTCCTGTTACAGATACTGCCAATGCATCCACACATAAGTTCCTCAGCTTAAGATGCAACAAAGCTTAGCATACCTTGGTACAGATATGTTGCAGTAATATTCGAAGAACAGGAAAAACAACTTCTTTCAGCTCGTCTACTACAGAACTGCACAGAAGAAAAAGAAGGAAATTTTAATAAGGCTGGTTTTATAACAGAGCAAAAATCAAGTCAAGGACATTCCTTTTGGAATGCATTTCAAAAGTCAAGAAAAGCACGCATTCTGGAATCACGAGCGCTAGTGCAACAGGAAGCGGTCAGAGAGCAGACCTACTTACTTTCTAGATTAACCTGACTTTGCAGGCAGAAAACATTTCTTCCAATACCTTTCTACAAGTAGAAGGACAATATGAAAAGCTTCTTCATTCTCAGTCTACTTAGTATATACTGTCTGGGGATCTCTGCACAAACCACACTTGCCAACAACATGGATCCCCACACCCGGCAAATAATAAACATAGGCAAAACATCTTTAAGCAGGAGAAAGCAAAGAACTAAGGAGAAGTGAGCTCCATGTTAATCTTTTATCTTCTTTACAATACTTTGTAGTAAACTACAAAAACCTGAAAAACTGACACAAAGCAAAATACAGAAGGTAAGGCCCTTCCACTCACTGCCACTTTTCTATCAAACAGAACCTTCTTTCCCCTCCACCAGCAAGTTCAGTAAATTCCCATTACAGACATTTTAATTAAACCTCATTTGCACAAACAACTTCAAAGTCAGTGCCAGTTTGTCTCATCCCTTTATCAACTAAACAGTAAAGCGAAAGCATGCCAGAAGAAAGAGCAGACATACCCAGGAAGGGTAGTGCCAGAGCTCTGTACTTCACCTGATGAATTTTATAGCCTGATTCCTGGCACTGATCACAGCTGATGTGATTGCAAGAACTGGGCGTCTGGAACCCGCACCACTTTCCAGCATAAGAATGACATTGAGGATTCGGTGGAAGACATAACGAAGAATCTGGAAAGAAAAGGTTATTTTCAGGTTCATTTCAGTAGCAACCGGAGCCCATGGATAAGCATTCTGACCAGGTTTATGAAGTAATTCTGAACCAAACAAACTTAGATCCAAGTAATAGCACCCGTCAAAATATGACTCCTAGCAGAATAATTCAAAGACGACCCATAAATACACACAACATATTTCCTAGCTGTGATGTTCTCATTCAAGTCCAGTAAGGCCTAAGAAGGGCTTCCTGACAACATCAACAGATCCCCTCCAAAGCAGCAGACTTCAATTCACCAGACATTTGGAATTTGAGGAAATTCATTGGTTTTTGCACAGAAGACATCTTAAACTAAATGCATGTTTTTACCACCACGTGCACTTCAACTTCTGGAGCTTCCTCCCTGCCACATGTTTGGGACCACAGCATGCCTCATTATCCTGACATTCACTGAGCAGACAAACAGGAGAGGCAGGGAAGATGAGGTGGGTCTGAGAAGGGGAGCTACTACATCTTCTTGATACCACAGATGTCAACAATTCTGAAAAGCCTGTGTTGCAGTGAGAAACAAAGGAGCTTGAAACACACAGGTCTAAGGCTGCCAAAGCTGGGCAGACACTCAGGTATATGTCAGGTTAGCGCGTACTAAGCTCCAGGCTTTCCTGACTAGACAGCCGCTAATACCCTGGCTTGCTAGCTCCGAACTAGTTCGGATCGGTTTACAGAGACTCGCAAACACAGCGGCACGGTCACACCCAAAGTTCAAAAGCCGCATCCGTAGGAGCAGCACACAGATAAGCAGGAGATGACACAGTATGCTTGATAATTTAACAAAATAAAAATGTAAAGCTGCAGACACATTTCTGGTAGAACTGGATGTTCCATGATGACAGCATATTCTCTGAATGAGAATCAGCCCCGCTTACCGTCATCTGCACATAACACTTCCCCATCATGCTTCACTGCTGCACAACCCAATGCCACAGCACGCTACCAAGTGGTGCTGGAGCTCCACCTAGCAGGAAACAAGAAAATTCCAGGCAAAGGCAGTAACCTGGAATTCTCTTTTTTAAGATACAAAGATCTAATGCCACTGTAGCTATCCTCTGTTTTCAATTCATTTGCCACAAGAGTCACTAGAGCACAGGATTCAATGATCACGAAATGCATCATCATACAAGTCAAAGTAAATAAGGACTGGGGTGGAAGAAAGCATCTTGCCTCTGACCCAGCAAAGACACGCACACATACAAAAAACAAAACTAATGTAATAAGTAAAAAACATGCAAGCAAAAATGACGTGCAGAGAAGAAGAGAAACAGCTACTCCTTTTCAATACAGCAGTGAGAATTCTAAAGATTTTATCCAACTTTTACCTTATCTTCTGTACCATGGAGAGGGGAACACAGTAATCGCAGTCCATGATAGGCCAGCTCAGGAACGTACTTGGCTTCGTTAACATTCCTAAGCAAAAGAAGGTAAAGAGATGTCTTCATCTCTCATCAGAGAAACATTTACTACAACTATTACAACTAAATGTGCTCATTGACTGGAAAGCATTCAATATTCACTAAATGTTGTTTACTGTTAGCTAAGTGGAACATGTTCTAATTAGCTTTAGTGAAAGAAATCATTGCTTTCATTTTCGTATAAACAGGATAATAACAACACAAGCATTGAGCGCTTTACTTGTTCAAAGCACCGTATAAACATTAAGAATTATTTGCTCACATCGCTGCTGAAAACTCGAACTCGTGTACCACTGGCTCGAAGTTTGTCATTTCAACAAAGATCTGCAAGGAAACACAGCCAGGCTTAGCTAATTCACACGAGGGGAAGACGTGCAGGTCTGCTTGGATGCTTGGGGGTCAGACCACAGAGAACATGACTCTAACTTTCAAACCACAGTACCTGCCTTGAAGCAGAATATAAGCAGACCCCAGACGCTCAATGCCACGCGTCTTCCCCATGGGTACGGTGAGGGGTAAGCACCTCAGAACAAAACACGAACTGCCTGGCTGGCACTAGCCAGCAAGTGCTAAGCATAAGAGACCGACATGGAGCAGGCACCCCGCTCCAAGATTTACACTGAGGACAGACTAGTTTATGAAAGGCAGGGCTGCCATCACTCCCATGGCTACAGAGTGCTCTGCATCCACCAAGAGTTTGTGTTAGGGGATGTAAGGTTCCTTGAGTTGAATCTTATTACCTGCAGGCAGTTCTGCACACATTGAGGTTTTTCTTTTAGGGAGAACTTAGGTAGAAGTCTTAAGAAGTTTTTCAAAAGAAGGAAGATTGAGTTGCGAACTTGAAGAAGATCATCCATTGAAAAGTAAACATTTTCACAATCCTCTTCCTCCTCCTCCTCTTCCAATATCTCTTCCATCTATATTGGTAGAAAAGAGAAAGAGCACCATCCTGTCCCACAGCACTGGCTGATCTCTTTTGCACATTTTGGTGCTTCACGGAGTTCTCAGGCTAGGTCCTACACGATTTCACATCCAAAATTCTAAATCTTTTCTTTCAGATTAATTAACACACTTAACCATGGCAAAAAAACAAACAACAACAGACAGACAGAGGAAAGTTGTGTACAAAAAAAGAAAGCTCTGACACAGTCCATTCTCATTTTGAAAGAGAAAGTCCATCAGAACTGAAGACAATTATCTGAATTCTAATCTGACACTTGGAGATTCATCTCAAGTAATTCCCATTGTGCCTATGCCCTTTTTCCCTTGCTTGTCATGACCCTGCGGCACTGATGTTCTATCAGGATTTCTGATGTGTAATCCTCAGTTCCATTAAAAAAAAAAACATATAAATATTAGAACTCGCAGCTGAGTACAGCTAACCAACGCATTTAGCCCTTAACTTCCCATCAGTAAGTTGGCAAGGAAACTCAAATGTCATTTGCAAGCTGGTCACATACTAAATTGAAGGTCTCTTGAAGAAGCTGATATAAATTAGTTTCTCCCTCTGCTACTGAGCTTTCTAACAATATGCCACAGACAAATAAGCTGTATTTTTTCTATTAGTCAGCAGCCAGGAAACTGCAGCTAATGTTGAATCATCAGACCTCTGAAATTCCTAATAATAGGTAGAGGATCAAGAGCAGAGCTGAACTGCTGAATAAAAGGTTAACAACTAAAAAAGGGGTGAAAAAGAGGAAAAGTATCACACTAACCTAGAAGTGAAATAGCTTGCCAACGATTTGCTTATTAATAGAGAATTATATCTGAAGAGATTACACAAACATCTTACATTGCCATTCCTGCATGGTTTTCCCTTCTTTCTATTTCTTCTTGCATTGGTCTGAGAGCTTTGAGCGTGCATCTTCTTTCTTTTCCTCATCAGATCTGGTTCTTGAGGCCAACTTTTTGTCAGGGTGTGAAGACATTTATCAAACATCACTTGATGGAACAGCTGGTTAGCTACGCTGCCTGCCCAGAAAAGACAACATCAGCCATCTTCCAGACAAAATAGAGAAAACATCAAATCATCTGGCCATCTCTGCATTTGCTTTGGCAGCCAAACAGATGGCCAGGACAAAGGCATTGTCCTGGGAGCCTAAGAAAGTTCAGGAGGAGAAGAAAGAATTGTTTGAACAAAGCCAGACTGCATCAGGATGACATGTCATCAGCGATGACATTCTCCAGTAGGATCACCAGCTGATTGACCCCTTCTAGCCTATCTAGCACAACAAAGATCAGCAAAACTTCAGTAAAGTATGCGTTAGCCTTGAATACCAAAGGATACTGCTGTGAATCAACCTGCTAGAAAACCCCAACTGCTGGTTATTTTAAACAAATACTTTCATTTTCACAAATGAACCTGTCCAAAAGCACTGCACAGTGAAATCCTCTCCAGTTACAGAGCAGGAACAGGAATAAGCTTCTGCCTTCACTGCGTAGTATTGTCAAACCAGAGGGATAGGTGTGGTTCCAGCTCTGTGTATCGTGCAGACTCCTCTGTCGACCTTGTCACAGAGCTCCTAAGATACACAGCAATGCAGACACGGACTGAAGCCATGGAGCCACTTTATGACAGGAGACCAAGCTGCTATCAGACCGTAACAGCTGTTCAGCACTCAACACCATGGCTGAGTTCGATCCCCAAGGATTTCAGGGAAAGCAAGCGAACAGTTCAAAAGCCATCACTTGTTCCACCTGGAATTCTTATACATGAGAGAAAGCTGATTTTGCCTGAACGATGTTTTATCCAACAACAAAGAGGCACACCCCTTCGCTCACCTGGGATTTCCAGCAGTAAGAAGTACAACCCAGCTGCGTGAAGAGCATAAACCCTCTGCTGCGCATCAGCTCTTTTACGCTGGCCCGCTTGGACAAAGTGATGCAACACAGCCACGAGAGCATGATGAGAGAAGTTGTTTTCAGCAAACAAGGTCCAGATATTCTGAGGCAAAAGATGTGAGTAATAGTGAGAAGTCCCGCGATAACATAGCTGTCTACCAGTAGCTACTATTCACATTTTAACAGCTGCCGCTGCAACCAACCCCCTATATGTAGTATATATTTTTAAAATATATTTTAATAATGATGTTATAATATATAGC
>NW_009192954.1:0-1785 GCF_000690835.1 Fulmarus glacialis
GCTGCTGCCAGGGCGGGCGCCCCGCAGGCTGCCGGCAGCTGGGGACTGGAAAGGGCTCATCTTCTTGGGTTAGAAAGCGAGGAGGGAGGAACTGTGCTTGCACACACACCAGAAGGGAAAAGGTATTTCTGAAACACACAGCTATGCATAACTTGATTTTAGAACAACCGTTCACAAGTCATTCCCGTCAATGGTTACTTCCTATTTGAGTACAACTGGTGTGAAGGAAATCATAAGATACTCAAGCAAGAACCTCGCCTTTTGTGCGACAAATTCCTGCCAAAAGGAAGCATGTTCCCAAAAGGAACATATTTTTATGGTGAGGCCTTTCAGTCCTGCTTTTTCCCCTGATGGGGCAAACGTCCCTCCTGTTCTCAGCTCACCTCCTCTCTCCTCAGCGTTCAGCACTTGCATCTTCTGCAAAGGAGGGACTGGGGGGAATGCACTCCAGATCACCTGCCAGCAGGGTCAACTGGGAATTCAAGTCTTGGTCTGCAAGGAATTGCATGTGCCCCAGAGCAAGGCGGTTTCCTTCCCCGGGCCTTTCCGATGCAGCCCGGCAGCGCCGTGCCCTGTGCTGGGCCTGCTGCAAGCTACAGCTGCGCATCCCGGCAGCGGCTCTTCTGGGCCCAGACTTCCCACCCATGGGAAGAGAAGTTTCATTGCTGGCAGAGCAGCTTGAAAAGCACCTTGGATAACTGTTTCAGCACTTCATAACAGTAATTAGTAATACAGAGCCCAGCAACAAGGAAGAGTTGGCGGCAGCTTCCCTCTTGCTTTGTCCCATCCCAGCAGCCGAGCCGCCCCTGCCCCCAGCTCTCGTCAGCCGCATGATATAACACACGCTGTCCGCTGACATCTTCCTTTGGTGCAAGGTTCGGGATCATCAGGGAAAATCCAATGCTGCTGCATTGCATGGTGTTCACAGCATGTCCTGAACCAAAAGAAGGCTGGAGGGTATTAAAGAGTGGCTGGAAACAGCTTTCCCTTTGAAACAAAAGCAATTTGAGAACACAGACGGGCAGCGAGCCTTTCCTACCAGAGGAAGCACCTTCTGTTCACCCATCAGAGCCTGACACAGAGCTCCCCACATAGATCGCTCCACATTGCTTTGCTTCATCAGCCATTTCCACCGACTCTGCAGGCCCGTCTAAGCCACCTGAGGGGATTTGAGGATCTGGAGCCATTAGGCTGCAGGTGTTGCCACTTGGTTGGTTGTGTATCAGCTAATTCAGGCTGCAGTGCCAAGCCCTGCTCTTTCCCATGTAATTGCTACGGGGAAGTAAATAGAACATTCATGAGATTTTTGGTCCCATCATTAATTATTTCTGAAACGGCTTTTAGTGTACACCTCAAAACCCCGGACAGAAAAATGACGTGCATGACATCAAGATGCTTGCAGCAACAGTGGAATGAGCATTGAGACAAAATAAGGGAAATCTGAAGATCTTTCGCTCCTCATTACTCTTTGCTCTCAGCCACCTGGCCCCACTCCAGTGCAGACCCACCGAGCCTCAGCCCAACACGCTGCTCTCAGGGTTTATTTATCTCAATACGGGGTGATTCAGGGACTGTTGAGTGGTGCCTGGTGGTGCTGGGTGCCCCCACTTTTAAGGGCTGGTACGTTCAAGGTGTACATGGTACTGCTTAAAGCGGGTGCCCTGGGTGGGTGCACATCCTGAAGGAAGGTGCTTGTGGCCCGCACGTGGCTGCCAGCCCTGCGGGGCACTCTGCAACTGTGGGTGGACCCCCACTGAGCCTGGATGTGACCCTCAGCCCTACGCG
>NW_009192955.1:0-318 GCF_000690835.1 Fulmarus glacialis
GTTTCCCTCGTCCCCCACGGCTGGGGGTTCCCGCCTCTCCTGGGCGCGCCGGACCCTCAGCCCCGCCGCCAGCAGCAGCTGCGCGGCTCCCGCTGTGCCCCCGCGGTCACGTAGAGCAGCGTGGCCGAAGTAAATCGTATCATGACCGCTTTTCCCCTCGTCCTGTTGTTTTCAACGTATATACTAGTCCGACCCGCTGTAGAGATGGGCGGTGGGCTTTTTTTCTTTGCCTTTGGTAAACAAATACTTTATGTCTTCCCTGTGTAGGCCAGTACAATGGTGGCGGGTGGGCCGGCCCACACGGGGGGGGGGGTTTTC
>NW_009192955.1:331-12519 GCF_000690835.1 Fulmarus glacialis
AGATGATGGGAGGACGCTGAACACTCAGTTGTACTTACCATTGCCTGCTTCAGCACTGATGAATTTTAAGGTAGTTAAATAGCTGATACAGGACACTCTTTAGGGAGAGCCTGTATTGAGAAGCACGGCTATAATTAAACAAAAGATCAAAGTTCTTACTTTATGTCCCCAAAAATTTTATTCCACTTTCTAATCCACAGGTTACCAGTTGCACTGAATTGCTAAATCTTTATGAAACTTTATACTTAGCCTTGTTCAACATTGATTTCTTTAAGGTCGCTATGCACTAAAAGCTATGAAGCAAATGGAACCACAAGTAAAACAAGCACTTCAGAATCTACCAAAACCTGTAAGTTTTTGTTTTATCTTTTTTTATTTAAAAGTTTACTTGGTGAAATAACTACAGACTATGGTCTCTGTATAGCATTGCTGTATTTTCTTCTAATACTAAACATAATTTTGTCAGTAATAACAGACTTAATCTCAGTGATTCTGGTGGTGGTTAACTAATAGAGAACTTGTTTTCACAAGTTTAAGTACTCATTTAAATAATGATGCTCTACTTCAACTGAATTTCTTATTACAAGCGCAAGAGAGGCTGTGCAGTATTCTTACAGACTAAAAGCTTAGCAGCTACTAAAGCAGTAGTGAGTTGTCTTAACTGATAAACTTAAAAATTAGTGTTTTTTTAACTAACACGTTTTCTCTTTCAGGCCTTCAGTGGTTATTACAGAGGTGGATTTGAACCCAAAATGACTAAACGAGAAGCAGCTTTAATACTAGGAGTGAGGTAAAAGGAAATTTACTAGAAATGAAAGGTAAAAAGGAGGCTATGGTGTTACCTAGTTGCTGGCCTGGTTTGAAAAGGACATAATGCTTAAAACTGTCCTATGCCCAGCTTCCCCTGGAAATGTCACTACCAAGTCAGGACATACGAAGCAGCCTTTCAGGATTTTCTGTACTTATTTGGGATTCTTTGCTGCATATTAGCTTGCTTAAAGCTAACTCTAGCTGGACTTCCATACATCTGCAAATCCCTAGCACGCCCAAAAGCCACGTGCAGGTCCAGGTAAAGATACCATTTTCAAGAAGTCCTGGGGTTTACTCAGTATGGGGAACGCGGTCGTGCTGTTTGCTTATGGTTCCTGTCACTGCTGGTGAATTCCAGATGGATGCAGTGTGAAGGTGCTGCAAGCCCAGTTCTTGCATGTGGAGTAAATTCATCACTTCTAGAATATCTTAGGTATGAGTATGGTAACTATCCCTGCCAAAACTTAAAAAGACTTAAGACCAAATACACAAGTTTATCTAACAAGATGCAGAATAGGAACCATTTCTGTTTGAAGGCAACTTCCACCTGTGAAGTTTGTATACAAACAGTTTGTTGCTTTGTTTTGTTTTGTTTTTTTTTTAGTAAATCAAGAGCAAATTTTCTTTTATTTTTTTTCTCCAGCCTTTAGGAAGTTGTCCCTATAACTATGTTACAACATAGTTCTGTTTGTTTTCAACTGTGTGAATCTCCCCCACCATATTAGACTGCTATAGCTTGTCCTCTTCAGCGTACAGTATTTTGGAAAAAACCTTAGAAACCCTCTCCAGGACTTACATGCTACACATGAATAATAGGAAAAGAAAAACATACGTGTAAGCCAAAGAGTATATGGATAAGACAGACTGCTTGCTTGTTCTAAGACATTTTTTAAAGATATGGGGGATTTTACGAAGTTCCCTTAAGTCAGTTTTTCTCTCGCTTTTAAAGCCCTACAGCCAACAGAAGTAAAATTCGAGAAGCTCATAGACGGATCATGCTTCTGAATCATCCAGATAAAGGTAAGTAAATTAAGTCACACTGATTAATTAAGATGTGTTTTTAACACAGATTAATAGAACTGCATAGGGAAGAAGTGACTGACATGACTACCTCAGCTCTAAAAAAACCCCAGAAAACCCTGAGTGAAAACCAATTTTAGGTTGCCTTAATCCTTATGGTTTTGGAGTGTTATTTTTGTGTTTGAATGCTCTAAAGCAAGCAGACAGATTCAGCAGGTCACCTTGTTACTTGCTCTCTCTTCTGTGCATACCAGATTAAAACACAATTTGTTAAAATGAGACTTAAAATCGCATTAATTTTAGATGAAAGACTGGAGTGTATTTGTGCGCTTCATGTACCATGTGAGTCTGAGTTCATTTGAATGCATTGGGAATTCACCATAAATGGCAGGTATTGAGCCTTCTGTGTCTGTTGAAGACGCTAAACTATGAAATATTTCTGTTTGTGGTACTCTGAAGGCTCAGAATCTATTTATGCTTAAAGTTGATAACTTGAGGCATCTATACCTGTTCTAACTACCGTTTACTTCAGGAAGTCAGAATCATGTGTTAGTGCTTGGCATTTAACTTTTTAATCCTCACTTAAAAGGTAAAATGGCTTCCTTTAAAGTGGCTGTTGAACTTCATTACTTTACTTTTATGCACCAAAATTCAAAATAATCCTTGGGATATGCCTTTCATAGATAATATCTAGTGGATGTTAACTTCAAAATTAACTTCACTGAATATATGCAGAACCTAAAAGACTGCTAGGAGCATTTCGTATGTTTTACATGACCTAAATAAGTTAAATTAAGCTTCAAGTAAATAGAGTAATTCAGTACTAGTAAATGGTACACATGCTACAAATACGCTACAGATCTTTGCATCTCATGGTCAGTTACAATTTCAGTGAATTTGCGTTGTGCGTTCTGTTTCGGTATCTTTTAAGTCATTTGTACGTCATGTTAAAAACTGAACTAGTGCATTGGTACAGCAGCAGTTCATATGCTGGCCTTGAACTAGGCGGGGAAGGTTTACTTGCAGACTTGTTAGTGTAACGCTTCTGTATTCACAACAAACTTTATGCTAAGTCAGTCATTAGTGACCAATTCATTCATGACTGATAAAACTGGAGGAAAAAACCCCACTCCAGTAAACTAAAAGCAACCAAACAGGAATGAGCTGTGTGCACATTTAGCTACTGCCGTGACTGTATGTGTAAACTTGTATGGCTTCAGTCATAATGCACTTCGTTCTTTAACTTGAGTAACTTTCAGACCATACTCTCACTTTTTTTCCTGTGTACTGTGGCATTATTAGTAACACAGAAAGGAAGTCTTTTTTTCATCTGATGTGACATGAGGTTATCTTTCTTCTAGGTGGTTCTCCATATGTAGCAGCCAAAATCAATGAAGCTAAAGATTTGCTGGAAGACCAAGCTAAAAAATGAATGAGAGAGAAAATCAGAGGGTTTGTCCATGCAAATGATTATTTTTGATAAATGGTTTAAGAAAAATTCTAATGTCAGCCTTTGACTCCATATAAATGAAGCTGGAAATACAAATCCAGGGAGGTCCTTCCCTCCCCACTCACTACTTAGCCACTTTTTGGGGAAACGTGAGGGAGTGAGGCTTGAAGTTTTTTTTTTCCACAGCTGTTCTTTATTAAGCAGCAAAATCTGTCACTCAGAAATATTTTCAGTGTAAAAGAGTAATAACTTGGTTTGGCCAGTGCATGTTACCAGATACATGTAGACTTACGTGCTGTTACCTACTTTTTGTTAAACTAGCTATGTTTAAAGTTCATGCTGCTGTTCTTTCATATGCCAAAGTTAGCATGATGAACTGGTTTGGGGAGGGGTGGAAAAAATCAAGAGGATTTATTTGATGGGAAGAAATGGGACAGATGTGTGGTTGTCTCTGACTGAAGAAATAAAGTATAGGAAATAATGCACTCAGTTGTCTTTGCCTTGTGAAAAACAAGGTTAGTTGAGAACAAGGTTAAGTGTTACTGATGGGTCTGGAATGTCTCAGATTTTTTAGTAACTTTCAGTTTTTAATGGATTTTATAGCATTTAATAAATTTGAAATTTGTAATATAAGTACTGTAGTTCTAGACATTATCTGACGCTACAAAGTTAGAGTTCACATAGTAAGGTTTGCATTAATAGTAATTAAGGAACAGGAACTCTTTACATAAGCCACTGAAGATACCTGAGCTGGATTTATCACACTGCATGAAGCCTAACATACCCCAGCAGATGTCTTTGTAAGTATGTGAATTAGGGCCAAAAAGTTGTGTCATACTCCAAGAATCGTGCCAGTTTTTCTGCAACTACAGTAAAACCGCTGTACAGCATGTGATAGTTACACTCATCTGTTCGTAAATAAAATGGGTAACACAGCTTTCGTTTTTCCAGAACTGACAAGGCTCTACTTCAGAGTCATGTACTTACATCCTCCTACATCCTCTGTGTATACCTGCCTTTCTGTAGACTAGTTATAGGCCACTTAGTAAGTATTACCACAACAACAGTAAGGAAGAGTTCCATGCCTTCAGAAGAGAGGGTCAAATCAGTAACACGCGTATGAAATAGAAAATTTTTAGAACCTATACAGAGAGAGGGATAACTTTGCTTTACTACAGATTTTACAGCGGGGTGAAGAAAACAGCTGAACACTGTCGTAGAGCAGTTCTAGAGTATGCATATTTCAAGGCATATGCAGAATGTTACTGTACTTAAGTTTTTCTCTGCTAAGTAATACTGTCTTTTCAAACATAGCTTTTCTTTTTCTTCCCTGTTTAAATTTTCTCCACTCTTGTGGCTGCCTTACCAGTTGATGTGCTTGTGCACACTTCAAAGTTGTAACCGTTTAACTGTTTGTTCTCCAGGAGGGAACATGGTCGATGAGTATCAACAGTTAAGTCATACTGCCCATCGCCTTAAATGAAATACATACCCAAACCTAGTTGGTACAACTCTCTTGTAGCTGTATCAGGTATAGCAGCTGGAGTCACAGGTGGTTCAGAATACTTGTTTTTGTCCTTACTCACTTCTGATGAAATCAGGTAAGACAATTTTTTTCTTTCAAGTCAGCACAACTTCAGCACTACCCCTTTGCTCCAACTTCTTGCAACATCTCCTTGCTACCCAGATGTTTTTCCACACCTGTGCTTTCTGCTTCATTGCTCTTGCTCATGTGCCTGAAAAGATGGGTTAGCATGTCATAGATTCGTTTAGGCTGGAAAGACCTTTAAGATCATCAAGTCCAACCGTCATGCTTCCAGCATCTCAATAAAAACTACATCTGCATTAATTCCTATATATGTTAGTCAGGTTAGGTGATTCTCCAAGATAAGAAGTCTGTTTTCAGACTTGTTAACTGATGTTTTACATCATCACCTTAAAGAATGGAAAATTGGCACATTTGAAAAGTCTTACCAGAGAATTAAAGGTTCAAGCTGCTTGCAAGTAAGTTTCAATTGTTAGTGTTAACAGCTTGAAAACCTTGAAGTCAACAGTAATTTAAATTTCTGATAGAAACAGTCAACAGATGGAAGATCAAAGTTTATTTTCTTTTACTACCAGCATACAAAAAAAACATATTGCACATCAAACAACCAAAACAAAAATAAAAATACTCTACTAAGGACTAACATATGTAGTTTATACAGAATAAACTTTCTGGAAATTGATCTTTTCAGTAGTTCAGGTTATGTCTTAATGGACATGACTAATTCAGCTTAGTGTTAACTAAAGCTATGTTTGATTTTTAAATACTGTACAGTTTAATAAATAAACCAAACAAAGCCTCAATGTAGAACAGTCACTGCCAATGTCACCCAGTATCCCTGCAGATTATGAGAATTTAACAAATGTATTCCAGTGGTCTGCAGATTTTTCCTCTACATACAGCATTTAAAAAACATGTATTAAAACAGACCAGTTTCCAGACTAAACTAATGGAGAAATTACATTTCAGTGCAAAATATTTTAGACTGCATTTCTTTCTAGTATTCCTCAGGTGAAGAAGTGGTTGCATATTATTAAAAATGTAACAAAAGCAGCTAATGCTTTCATAAAGAGTATTATGTTAGGGATCCCCCTCACATCTTTGCCATATTTTGAAAACAAAATAACATTTCCTATAGCCAGCAATTTTGTTTATTTAAATGTTACATATACTATCTCAAGGCACATCTGATGATATATTTATAACACAGTAGGTGTCAAAGTATGTTTAACATATGATTTCTTCAGGATCCCTCCCCTTTCTGTATTCCAAAATGGAGGAACTGAAAGTGCGGTGTCAAGACTGGCGATCCATATTCTATCTTTGGCAAGCTTATACAAGCACTATTTTAAATGTAATGTAAAAGAACTGTAAACTAGGAACTTCAGTTTATGAAACACCATTCAGCACTGCTTCTTCCTGATTATTTCCATCCTCTTGAACAGTAACTTTCTTTTCATCAGGACTGTGCTGTAGTTTAGAAGGCTCATCCCCAGAAGTCGTAGCGGGACCGTTCACTGCCTTTTCGGAAGGGCTGTTTTCATCAATTGCATCTTTTGCCTTACAAAAAGAAAACCAGGGTAATATTAAAAATTGCGTAAAAATATACAGAAAGTAATCTAAATTTCCCTCTGGCTCACACAGCAACTTTGCAATAGGAAACACCTCTTGTCTGTCTGCACCAGTATCCTATCACTTGGAGCATCCTGTTGCTTACCTTGTCACTTATAGGATACTTCTGAGGAAATCATGCCAAGGTAACCCTGGGACAGCATACCCAGAATGGTTTATTTTCACAATTTCAATTTTTCTAAGACAATGAAGAAGTTAACTGAAAAGCTGAGTATTACACCCCTTTCAAAGTCTATAGTAAGATTAGATTTTGTTAATCATAAAGCAATGCATCTTTCTTATTTTGCTAAACTGAAACATAACTTGTGGCAGTAAGTTCAATGTTACTTTAGAAGTAAATGAATTCTGCTTTATTCAGAACATTCTGAATATTATTTTTTATGATATGTAATGCCATTCTGATCCTTTAAGGAGAACAGATCTCAAATCTACAATCTTTATAACATTAATTCTTTATAAAATAGTTTGTACAAGTCACTAAACATGCCACCTCGAATCCTCTATTTATAAAGTGTTTTAAGGATTAGTTCTCATCCATGGATAATTTTCACATTTTATTATGTAATGCTACATTAGTAAGTGTAATATTTTAAAATGCGTAAAGACTTAATTTGAGCATTACACTTGGTAACTAAAGTCTGCAATGATAGTCTACGAGTCAATGTCAGTTCTGGGCCATTTTTGCTTTTAATAATTTATTCTTAAACTCAAATGCATTTGTCGTCAAATGAGGGCAATCTAAATGAAGCACTCCTTTACTGTTTTGCTGCAAGGGAAGAGGAAAAAAAACCCCATGCATTAAAAAAAAAAAAATCTTCTTACCGTTTCTTTCTTGGTTTTGGCTAGTGTCTCCTTTGGAGGGTTTCTCTGTCTACTTTGAGATTCAGCTCGTGATATATAATCAGCTACTGTTACTGTTCAAGGAAAAAAATTACAGTGATGCTCACATCAGAAGTCTAATTTAGCATTAAGGCTTCATAAGCTTTTCTGTACAAGTAATGCTATAACTGGGAGACATCTCACAAAAGGCCTTCACACTTACAGGTATCAACTACATAGCAAGGATCAATTTGTTGCTGTTGTTAAATACAATTTTCACTAAAATCAGTGGTAACATAATGATCTGAAGGTCGAATCTTAACATTAATAAAATAGTAATTTTGGTCCAATTGTAAATTTTATTGGAAAATAAGGGCTTTCCCAGGTTTGAAGAGATCAGACTGCAGGCTCTTTACACTACAGACTGTGTTTGTCATTGGGATTTACTGTCTTGAGTAGTGAAGAATTTCACACTAATGAAATGAAGGCAAGTTGAAATATGAAAAGAATTGGGGGAGGTTCAGAGTATGGTATCACTTACGATAAAGCAGCATTCAAATCTTTGTTACTTCATGAAGCAATTGGCAAGAGAACTCGCCCTCTGCAGGCTCTTTACACTACAGACTGTGTTTGTCATTGGGATTTACTGTCTTGAGTAGTGAAGAATTTCACACTAATGAAATGAAGGCAAGTTGAAATATGAAAAGAATTGGGGGAGGTTCAGAGTATGGTATCACTTACGATAAAGCAGCATTCAAATCTTTGTTACTTCATGAAGCAATTGGCAAGAGAACTCGCCCTCCTCCTGGTATTCAAAATGCAATCCACACAGTTAACTCTGGCTTCTGGGTGGGTGGATTAATTGTGGTGTGCGTACAGACACTTGAAGCGGCTCTGTGTGAGCGAGCCCGTACTCAAAAGCAGGACAGCCATGTTTGCACTGTTACAGCTACGCTTACTGGATGCCGGCCAGGGGTTTTCTGACCTCTTTTCTTCTTACCACCTCAGCACATGTTCTTGTGGCCTGGTTTTGTCTTATCCCGCCCTCTTGTAACCACACCAATTGAGAGTCAGTTCTATCTTTAGAATACACAGTACTACACATTTAAAGATACACTTGTATCTTTGATGAGCTAAAGCACGTTAGAGTTGGCAAGCACTATCTATTGAACAGTACAGTCAATTATATTTAGTATATCGTGCATTCAGGTGAACTATTTTTCTGGATCTAGGAATGATTGTGCATGAAACCTACATCAGAATAGGAAGTACAGCACATGAATTTTCTGTTACAGTAATTGGACTTCTTACAGCTGGGTTCTTACGTGATTGTCAAGACCAAGTGAGTTTCTGCACAGGGAGAATTATTTCTTTAAAATGAGATTCTGTACCCAACTCCTCTAATGTAAAGATGAAGTGTGTTTTATGCGCACAGGGTAAGACAGCAATTCTTAATATTCATATATGTAGTAGGAACCCAAAAGATATACCAATGTAAATCAAATAATACAACTAAATGACTGAAGTACATTGTTAGCATTGGGGGCAGGGGGGGGAGTTCCTTCTGTCTTAATTTCACTCACTATACGCTTACTAAGTATTTATGAAGAGATTAAATTTATTAGAGCATTTTTCACAAAGACAGTATAACTAACTACCAATGCTCTTACTGTTGTATTTAAAAGTATTTATTATGCAAACTGAAAATGGTATCTTGAACAAAGACATCAACAGGAAAAAACTCAGAAATCTTGTTTGAGAACTTTTGGTTTTTTCTTAGAATACTTAGATTTAGAAGAAAAATATCATAACTTTTGTAGAGATGACTAACATCTCTTTATGTTGCTGGCTGAAATTAGTTTCTTAGAAGGAAAAGCTGAAATCCATTTTTACTTTTTCCACCCCTTTGTAAACTCGTATCACTGTTACAGAACTAGAATGTTGAGAAGTAATGTGTTACTTTGGGTTTGGTTTTTTTTTTAGGGGGGTGGGGTGTTTGGTTTTTTCCCTTCCCCCAAGTTTTAGTATAATGCAACAACTTTTTTCTTCTTAGCCAAATGCTGTATGAGCACCACAGATATAAGGAAGACAGATATGGGTGAAATTTTGAACCTGTCAATCTAGAAGACCTTCTGTTACCACCTTGCGCCATGTATGTAACAAGCATTTTCTAAATAGGGCATTATATTGGAAATTAGCTAGTTTACCTTTAACATTTCAAGTGTTAGTACACACAAAAGAAATGCAACAAGCCACAACAACAAAAAATTGGAAACATGCAATTTCATTTAAATTCCTCCTCCTTCCCACCCTCAATTTGTAGATGGCTTACAAATATTCACACAAGCCGAGGACTGACAGCAGCAGTTTGATACAGGCACGGGACTGGCAGATCCCATGTGAGTTCCCTCACATCCTGCCATTCCAACTCTTGGCTTCTCAGCCAGTGCTGAAAAGGTTGTGTCACATTCAGTGCAAGTGCACAGAGGCAAGTGGGTGCGGATCACGAACCTTCACCTTTGTCTTGATCCAGGACCACCAAAGTCAACAGCAGTTTGGCTATTGACTTCAGTGAGAACTGGATCAGAAGCGTAACTTGTATGTCCAAGCAAAAAGTTAGACATTATAAATTAGTTTCATTAGACAGATTAAGAACTTTCGTAAGTTCTCCTAGTAGAAGAAATGTCTTTCATCTTTATCTAGTAGTCTTATTAGTTATTGAGTAACCTTTTCATATTATGCAGCTATATGTAAAACAGCAGACACAACATTCTCTCATGCTTTTGACCTGAGATTACCCACAGCTCCACTCGAATTACCTGGCTGTCTATCTTCTGCCTGACCCCTGAAGCGACGCCTGCGGCTACGATTGCGTCGCTGGGGTTTTTTGTCACTATCATCTGCAATTGCAAAGTTTACCATCAACTATTTCTGATGATAAAATAAATAAATAAATTCTTCAGCAGTTTCAGCATGGGGCATTTAAAATGGCTTCTGTTAAAAAGACAGGCTAAAAGAAAAACATAATTTTATACCGAAAGCATACACAATAATGCAAAAGCTAGATTTTACTTTTTTTGCTCTTGGCTCATTAAAACATTTAGGCATATGCTTCATGACCTCAGATTTCATTTATTAAATAAGTAACCATATGTCAAATTTTAGCCACATAACCCATGAAAGAAGAGTTTTTTTCCTACATTATTAAGCAACAGATCATATTCTTGTCCCAGTGAGTATCCAGAGAATTTACTGAGGGAAAAGTACTTAAGCAGAAGCTGGGTAAAGACAAATTAACAGCTACTTAAGTAGCTTCCCTACACTGAGACTGAGGTTACCAAGGAGAAAACAGAATGCTAGTCCAGCAGTACTGTTTCTATGAAAAGAGCAGTACTAATGGGCAATGACAAGTTAAGTCTTTGGTGACTCCGTCAGACAGTTTTTACAAAAAAAGGCATATGAAAATACTAGTGGAGCTCAGTAAACAGTAGATTCCATGGCAAAGCCACGGAGGAAGTCTTTCTTTAATCAGACAGCAACCTTTAACAGAACAACGATTCATCACTAACAAAAATGAACAAGCATTTCACTACACTCACATGGACAACACATTTTTTCTTGGCTTGTTCTGGGACTATCATCCAACTGTTTACATACCTAAACCATTCTCATTAACAGAAGCTGTATCAGACTCTGTCATTCCATCCATAAGAACAGCATCTTCATCAGTCCTTCGCCGGCGTGACCTCCTGCGGCGGTTACTACTGTGGTGAGATTCACTAGCATCGGTATCCACAGTCTGGTCTGACTCTGTGTTATCAAGCAAGCTGTAAGGGTTGCTGTCCGGATCTTTAAGCACTAAACAAACAAAAAGTTTCCACCTAAGATACTGTAGTTACATATAATTTAATTTCCAGGCTGACTTACATCTGTGTTTGAAAGTTTGAAAATATAAAGCAACCTTGTGAAAAAGTATAATACACAGAACTACAGTATTTATGATTTCATACTGGCTCCTCTCTGAATCTAATCCAACAGTATGTTTTCTGAGGCACCCACAACAGACACTTGTATTATTTCATCACAAAGACTTCCAAGGTGACATTTAGAGAACTTTTACTCAAAACTGCTAAATGTGCAAAATACACCTTTCACTTCATAGCAGCATGGTACTTTCAACACTCTTGAAGTGTTATGAATTAGCACAGTCAAATTCTGATAAAACATAAGATAACTTCCATTCTATGATTTCCTCTCTCATTCTGTATCTAAACACAAGCTTAACTCAGAAGGCAGCCATAGGTAACATCCCGAAGATTTATAAACTTAAGATAATATCATTATTACGTGTGTGTAGTAGAGGAAGGAAATGAAGATCAACGTGAGCAGAAGATAAACAAATAAAAATCTAACAACATAGCGCATGACAAGAAACTATCACACAACTCTATTGAAATCCCAATGTATTAGGATGTAAATGTAAAAATGGAGTATTTTAAAACAGTAAGAGGTTATACAGAAAATTGCCAGGAACAAAAACTAAATTCAAAATACATTTGAAACACACTACCAGAGCTAATAGATGACTTGCCACCACGAGGTCCACCACGCCCACGACCTCCAGATACACTACGTCCTCGTCCTCCAGGACGTCGTCTATTGTCACGTTGATGTCTGCTTTCTCTGTCATCTTCTCCTGCCAAGGACCAGTCACTAAGTTCATCTTTTCTCTCAGATTCTGTTTCAGAGGGATTAGACAGCTCAGAGTTTGTACCTTGTACAAGAAGGAAAAGAAAATTGGAAATGAATATGAAATTTATTTGGGATTATATTCTGGTTTCAGATTCTCATAGAACTCTCCCAACCAGCATGGCTGGTTATATATACACATATGTGTTTTTTTTATATATA